>NC_034427.1:4004266-4068778 GCF_002078875.1 Numida meleagris | reverse complement strand
ACATTTGCCTTAAAATTGTGCAACCTGTAGTACAGAAGAAGGAAACTGTCACAGATTTATTTTTCACTTCTGCTGCTCCTTGCATATTGTGGGAGATAGGAAATTTGGCAAGGAGTTGGCATTTATTAGCACATATAAATTCACCAGGAATGTTTGGTCTTGCTGTTAAAGCTCAGATCTAGAACACAGAAATATGTCAGAAGCTGAGCTGAGCTTTTAAAAGCAAGCTTAAAAACCATGCATTTCTGCTGAAAGAGCTTCACAAGTTATCAGCTGCACACAACAAGTTGAGAAATCAGAAACTGAACGTATCCTGAAATATTCTTTTCAAAAACGTATTTCATTATTTCTAAGATTTGGAAAGACTGACTCAAGATTTCTAAATACTTGGATTGGAAATGCTGCTGCTAACTGGCCATCATTGTTTCACACGGCATCATCCAGATCCAGGGGCAGGTTTCAGTTCCCTCATTAAATTTCAAAGAGTTGATTTATTGAAATAACTTGCAGAGTCATACTTCAGTAACTGAGATCCAATAGCAGATGTTGGCACTCAGCCTCCTGCCCATACATTCTGTGTAAGTATCACTGCAGGCACTGAAAGGCCAAGCACCCCAGGGCACTGCATTAGCTTTTGGAGGATGCAGGTATGAGATTTTGCTATAAACCATCCCCTGTGACCCTGCTTGCTGCAGATGGGCCCAGGCCCTTGGGAGAATTGGGTGCTGGGGATCTGGACCTTGGCTTCTTCTCCTTCAACTGTGCAACTGTGAAATTGTTAAGTTGCACAGCGCTATCCTGCAAACCACCAGGACACGTAATGAGTGCAGCAGAGCACCAGTCAGTACATCACACTGGGCAAGGTGGCACAAACTCACCTTCGGAAAGCCTGGAGCTGAATGGGGGCAGAGACATTGGCTCAGGAGCTTGGACCAAAGCGATGAAGCAAAGCAGAGATGTGCGTGGTGGGCTCTCGGCGGGGCTGCGTGCTCACTGCACTGCACGGCGCCTGGGTCTGTCCCTGCTGCATGCCACTGCGTGCTGACGGAGCGGCACTGCGGTAACGTCACGCTGCAGAGAACAAAATTGCAAGAGATGTTGAAAATGTGTCAGTTGTTTCAGTTTTCAAAAAGGTATTCAGAAATATTAAAGTTCGCCATTTTTTCTTTCCTTAACCAGGTGTGGAAAACCAAAGAGAGATGTGGATAGAAGAAAGTGCCCAGCTCGGAACTGCTTCTTCATTTCTGTTTGTTTTGCTTCACTCCTCTTTCCAATGTTTAGGATGGGGACAACTTATTTTGGAGTCGGTATCAACTTTCTTGTTCATGTCAGTTTACTTTGGATCAGATTCCTAAATTCACATAGGCAAACTCAAACACCAATTTAAATCCACACACAACTGACCCCATGCTATTAAAGCAAAAAATCCTCCTCTCAGCTTGAGGAGAACCTGCTGTCGACAAACTCCTTCCCCTCTGAACCATAACCTTTGACTCGTCCTCTGGGGGAGAAGGGAGAAATGCAATCAGGTGCAGAATGCCAATGCATCCCTCTGGGGTGATGGACTTCCCATTTCCAAGCAACCATTCAAAGCGCCATATGGAATTTCATGTTTATATGAAGCAACGAGAAATAGGAAAACCCAACAGCGAACACACGCCGTGTGTTACATCTGCCTGCAAGCACGGGGCAGTATCTGAGCCTCCTGCACTAGAACGAGCTATGGGATGCTCAGCACGCCTGGGTGCTCGCACACTTTATTATTATTATTTTAACTAAGAAACGAGCTGCTCGGTCCATTTAAGGAGGGCATGGCTTTGAGACAGATTTGAAAATAGTCTGAAAAATATGAGCGCCGGGCAATGGAACATTTCCGAGACTGTATGAAATATTAAGGAACCGAATGGAAAACATTTATTTTCCACCAAATATTCCAGGGCAAACTTGGGTTTCTCGAGCTTATCTCCACATCCACATTACAACTGAAGAGTAACTGCATTTTCCTCAATATTTTTCTGCAGATATAAAAAGTTCAAGTCCCCTCACTTCTATACCAAAAAGTTTTCCCCAACTTGGGGGCTGCCCAGCAGCCAAGAAGCCAGCACACGTGCCAGACACTGCTGGGCTACGTGGAACCACTGCAGCCCAGGGACCCCTGGAAATGAAGACGAAATGAAGCTGTGTTGTGTGCGGCACACTGATAAGATTTTGCCCCCATTTCAGCATGACCCAATAGCTTGAAATTGCTCCATTTCTCAGCCAGCCAAGAGCAAATGGGTGGTAGATGTGATATGGCTTTCACAGGAAATCACTCGTGATTGATTTAGCTTCTCCTCCTCCGTGGTGTATGGGCTCAGCCTATGGCACGGGCATATAAATTATATATAGGACGCCTTCCATGGTTCTGTGCAATGTACGAGTTGTCACCCCATCAGGGGAGAAGCTTTTATGAAGTAATATGTCCAAGTGTATATGGAATAGAAATGGCCACTTTCGGTTGCTCAACAAAAATAAAGTCTCGTTTCAAAATAATAACTCTGAATTAGAATAAAGCAGAACCAAGTAATTTTGATGAGTTTTTAGTTAAACAAACAAACAGAAAATGCTGCTGGCTGTAAAAAGAACAAGTGCACTTTTTAGAGTTTTTGTTTGTTTTTAGAAAGCTAATACGGGCTGTGAAATTCAAAAAAGTTTTCATTAGCAAGATTTCAACAGTTTGAGTTCTGCTTTTGCCTTTTTGAAAGAAGAAGATCCAAAGATGTTTCATTTTCATTTTAATGTGTTTACAGAAGAAAATATCTACTAGCACTGTTACATTGTTATGTCTGGGGGATGAGTAACAAGATATTGGAGAATTATTCATAAGAATCATTTGTGTGATTTATACACACTTTCTTCTGATTGGAACAAGGACCTCATTTTGCAGTACTCTCAGTTTCTACCCACAGGCAGAAGTAGCACGGAGGAGAACACTCACTTGAACCTAGATTAAAGACAACAGAGATTAAAATCACTGAATATAGCTTCAAGACTCAGGGTAGTTTTGGCTCAGGTTTGTGCAGCACATGACAGTTGGGTCCTGGCTCCAGACTGCCTTTCCCAAGTGGCACAGTGCTGACAGCCACACGGAGAAATACAGAGGGGAGGGAGGAAGGGGGTCCCCTGGCCAGGCTGAGCACGCCTGGGAACACAGCTGTGACAGAAGAGGAATGCTGTGAGAAGAAAAGGGAGGGATGCATTCTGCAAGCCTACGCTCAGTACGCGCATTATCTTGCAGGTAGGTTAGGTTTTCAAGCAGGTCATCTGGACAAACATGCGAGATGAGATTTTTAGACTCATCTGTGCATCACAGTTTTTAAGACACCCACAGTCCATCTAGCTCTGAGTATCACGTCTCAAAGTTATTTTTTCACCTTTAAGCTCAAAACTTCAAAACCCAAGCGGGCATATGTTTTTCTGCTTACCCAGGCAGCTCCCACTGAAGACAATGGAGATTTTTTCCCCCGGCCAGGCTAGGGTTTCAGGACTCGGTCCTATTTTAGTACATTAATGTTCCTCCAGTTCTGAAATCTGCTTTGCTTGCCTGATTGCTGTAAGGTAAACAGAACATAACTGCTGACTGCAGAAACCCTGAAGAAAGTTACCAGCCCAACAAATATCTGATATTTAATACTCATTAGCAAGATTCCACTGTTCATACTAGTTTAGAGGAAACAGGAAGAAAAAATTATATGTTTCAACCATAATACATGACTACCCGATGCAATACACAGCAAAAAGGCCACCCTTGTAAACCACTTTCAGAAATCCCCACCAGTCCCACAGGACCCCAACCAACCTGCCCCAAGCTTCCCCAGCCAAAGCCATGCATTGAGCAAAGCCCACCTGCCATCAATCTAAAGGCAGTTTTTGCTGAAAGCTTGTAACGTCGGGGTAGGGGATGACATATGGGGATGTACCCCTTGCCCAGTGCAGGCATTTTTTATCGGCTTCAGCCTTCAGCTCATGGCAGCCAATACGCCAGGTGACAGCCGGGCAGCGAGCAGCCAGGGCTGGAGAATGGAGGAGGGAGCTGGACGTAATTAACTGGACAATTGAATGGGTTCTGCCTCTCTGATTTCAATTAACCTCTGAACTTCGCAGTGACAAGATCTCATGGTTACCAACTAACTTCAGCGAAAAGCAGACGTTCTAACTGGTTAATCCAGCACTAAGAAACCATATAGTCGAGATTTGATTATCTTCTGTCAGATCTCTTAATGCTCACCAAAAGAAAAGTGAATAACATTCACTTCTTTAACACTGTTATTGCATTGGAATTGAGGTCTGATTACTGTATGGGAGTAGGGGGCTGATTCTGTTCCCATTTGTAATCAAATGCGGAATTCATTAATAGGAGGAAAATGAAGTCAGAAGATCCTGCAAAAATACATTAATTACATTAAGAACATGCATTCACAGCCTGCAAAACAGATTAGTGTGCACCAACAGATAATAAGAAAGCCAGATAAGCACAGAGCTAACATCAGAGAATAAATAAATCTAGCTATGGTAAGAATAGATTTTACCATGATTCACCCACGTTTTTAGAGAGAACTTTTTAGTCTTAAAAGCAGAAGCATTTCAGAGATTCGGTACAAAAGGTTCTCTTAAAATCCTCTATGAATTACAAAGATTTCTAGCTTAAAATTTGACATGAAATTGGATCAAAGAATACAATTTTCATACTGAAAGCATCTTTCAAATCTGTCCATTTTTTTCATTCAGAACCTGGAGAGAGAATTGATTTTCTTGGCCTTTGCTTTCAACACAACTCTGGCACTTAAGACGTTGACCATCTCTAGTTAGTGGGCACAGATTTAATTCTGCTATCATTTATAGGGCTAAGATGGCTAAAGATGATATGATAAACAATTATCACTCTGCCTATTGGCTTAAATGAATTTGTCCCTAATCTTCAAGCAGCTATAAATGAGAGCCAAATCAGAATTTATGATAGCAGACTGCTCATTTTCATGTAGATGGAGTTAAAGCAGCAGGTATGAGACATGTTGAGAGGTACTGAAGCAAAACTAAAAGCTACTGAGCTCAAAAGATTATAAATATCAGAAAACTTGACCAAGATCACAACATTTAAAACACATGCAGTAACCCATAAACAATTGCAAGACAATTTCAAGACAAAAACACAGTTGATGACAATGATCATAAACCTCTCAAAAAATGCATCAATGAAAATCTCAGGTTTAAAAACAAAAACTGCAAAGAAAGATTACAGGACTTCATTGTGTATTTTTTCATACTTTAAATAGTATGATAATTTGTAAAATTAATCACAAGCCTGAAAATCTTTTAGTCGCAACAGTAAATATTTCTATTGAGTAAGGTCTTCTAATGTAAATGTCACAATCTAACCTGACATTATCAAGCTTTTTTTTTCATGTAACAGATATTTAAAGCATAAATAAAAACCAAAATCAAAGCTTCTTTAAAGCACACTAACCAACATCTTGATATTTAAGACATTTCAATGGATAGATTTATGAAAATCCTTTTTCCATCTTCCATTGGAAGATGCCTATGTTGTGGTGGTAATGCCCTTCAATTTCTTGCACATTGGTAGACCTATCTAATAAAGTCTAATGTCCCAATGATAGAAGCATCTGTCTTTTCTCCCCTAATCAATAACGTTCAGCAAAAGTCCCTTCTTCCAGCAGCAGCATAAATTATTAGATATATGCAAATAGACTTGCTAATGTTAATTGCCAGGGCTGATTGGTGATTAATTTTTTGATTATGATCAATCATTCTTCAGGAATCCTAATAAGACACTCAAGGCAATCTGCAATTTGACAATAATTAGGGATCCCAATCCGTAACACGTCCACAGCCAACCACAAAACATCTCCATGACTGAGCGTGTTGCAGGAGCAAGCTTCCCCACTTTGAAGAACAGAGAAGGGAATGACCAAAGCCTCTGAAGCCTGCTGGGACCGTGTCCTCATGTGTAACAAGGAGAGGCTTTCTGCCATATTACAGGAGCGCTCATGGCATGTTCTGCTAGACTTGACCATCCCAAATGCTGCACGCCCCTCGTGCCATAGGAAATGAAATGGGGGTTTCACTTACGTTGCAATGATGTAGAAACATTGCTTCAGCTCTCAGCCATCTGATGGACAGCCCTTCCAGCATCTAATGGGGGAGAGTTGCCAGACCTGCACGGGACAACGTGAACGGCAAGATGAAATTAGAATTTCAGGTAATACACATTTAAAAAGAGCTATCCAGGAGCCTCATGCAATGCCTTTTGTCTAATGCAGACCAGGCAATAACATTAGATTTCTAGCAATAGAATCACTTTCCCGTGCCTGTATATTTTAGGGCAAAAGTTCAGACACTGTCGTAAATACATCAGCTCAAAATGTAACACTATTTATAATATTTTCTTAAAAAATGAATTCTCTTGCAAACACAAATATCTTCACAGAGCGCTTTAAATCCAAACGCTAACTATTGCTGTGCATGAACCAGAAGCACAAGCAGCAAGTGCTGGACACAAAGTTCACAAAAAAAAAACCCTTACTGAAGCTGCAGCTGCTTAAACACCACTGGTTTGTGCCAGGTGCAATGTCTGCACTCTCTGCGTGCACATTCCAGTGCAAGCGCTGCACAGCGCAGACACATCCAAAACAGACACCATTGCCACTCTAAGAGCTGAACAGCCCTTACCTGCCGTCACAAATGAGTGATATGCAGAAAGCAAGGAGCACTGAAGGAAGCACACAAAGAGGCCCTGCATCTCAGGTCAGGTCTGTCATGTTCTGCTAATGCCCAAGCTTTTGAAATTCCTGTCTTCACGGCTTAACCCTGCTTCACACAAAATCTTCCTTTTTTACCTGTCAAGAATGGTGTAAAGGAGCTGGAATGTAAATGAAAAAAATCCCTGAGGTCTAAAATTCATCCCGTGCTGCCAAATGTACCATCTTCTTATCATGAGTTCCAAGCTATTTGCTCTTCCATTTGAAGAGCGTGCAGTAAGAAGGTGGCTCAGCTTCTGTTTTCACAGAAAGGACAGAGCCGCCCTGGCCCCTACTTTATGTTATATCTTCCAAAGAGAAGTTAGATCTCCACTGAGTGCTATTTTGCCCAGGCAGTACCTCCTTCCAGAACATGTCATCGTTTCCACAAGAAACTGAAACATGCTTTTCAGAAAGGGTCCACCTCTAAGGGAAGGCTTTTACACAAATGGGAAAACATTTCATTTGTCTCAGAACAGTTTCAAATTAAAAATAATAAAAAAACCCTAAATGAATGCACGCTTTCTATTTCCTTTTCCATATCATAAGCAAGAAATTCTTAAAAACCACAAACACACACGTGATGCTTTTAACTGTACGACGCGTTTTTTAAAGCCTCGGTCCATTGTCTGTTTAATCTCATTATTTCTAAGCTGGTTTCAAGAACTTTAAACATTTACAGAGGGAATTTAGTGGCCAGAGCAAGCACGGAATGTCACCAACAGTAAGCACAAGTATGTACCAAATGCTGTCACTTCAGATAGAGCTGGCTCAATCCTTTCCTAGATGCCCCAGCTCAACAACAGCTCATCTATTGTCAAAGAGCGATGCTGTTGTAAAACCGCCGTCTTTGAAAAACAAATTAGGTTCCTGCTTTTTAAGTTAACATGTCATTATTTTTAAAACAAATGCTGCATATTTTCTTGAAGCAACTAATTTAACAACTGTTTAAGTTATCTGTGCAGCTGAGATTCCTCGCTGCTCCCTTTATAAATCTAGCTCAGGAAAACTGAAATGCTAACACATTTCTTGGATTGGGTCTGTCATTCCTCTCTAGCTCCTCGCACTTTTACAATTCACAAGGTCATGAGTACAAAATGTGCTTGTTAACTTACACAAGAATAAAGCTGTCAGATGGGCTGAAGACTCCTTGCGTACCAGTTTAGTGAAATATGATTATCCAAGCTGTAAAATGGATAAACCTATTAAATTAATAAATCTGCTGCCCCGTAGTCTACCACTGATGTCACTGCCTTACCTACAAGGCACCCCTTCTTAAATTAATACTTGATAAAGGAATAAATCTCTTAAAGACATACACTAAAGCTTTGCATGGAAGAGTTATCTTTTGTGTTACAAACTGTAAGTATTTTTTATTGCAACGGAGGTGAGAGAAAATGAATTCCAGAAAAAAGAAATCTTAGAAAAATATTATTGCCCCGCCAACACTGTACACAACTAATCACCTCCCTGTTTCTTTATTATTATTATTCTAATGTGTGAGTGGATTTTAGTGCCCAGGAAAGCGAGGGATAATTAGCAGGGTGGTGGATAAAGTGATAGGGCACTGCCTTATCACAGACAGATTGGGTCAGCTACATATGGGCAAATGAAATCATGATTCTGTTCTTTCAGCTGCTTTGATTTATTACTCTGAAGGTCCAGTGATGAAGTTTCCCATCAGGGGAGACAGAAGGACAAGGAGTTTCAAAGCACTCTTCCTTCAGGACTTCTTAGAAATCCTTTTGCATATTGTTTGCTAGAGTACAAAATCACTGTTCCTTATTATTATTAATAACCATCTACTGCACAGACACCCTCACAGAAACCAGAAATGCACCCTGCCAGGCATCAACTAAATAAATAGCAAAGACAAAATTCTCTGCCCCTCAAATATTAAAAAAATCAAGAAGTGCAAGGGAAATAAGCAGCGACGTGAAATCAGTTGCTTTAGGATCACATGGCAAAAGACCAGCAAAAATATGGAAAACAGACTCCCCCGATCCCAAGCAGCGCCCACAGATTATGCTCTGATAATGTTAAAAATGAGATAAAAATAAAATCCCAGCTCATCCAAAGGCATCCAACAATGTGCTCAGAGCTCAGCAGTGAATTTGTAAAAGGAAACAGGAAATGAAAACTAAAGAGAGTTGACATGATTACGGGGTGTTAATAAGAAAAGACATAAGCCAGGGGCCTTGATGTACAACTAGACAACAAGAGGTTATGTTTGGAGTCAGGGCTATGCTAATTTGCAAACTTGGGTCCATTTCATTAAGTGAGCTGAGAGACAGGCTGTCTCAGTCCAGCAGAGAGGGATCTCATTATCCATGCAGGGAGCAAGAGATAAGAATCTTTTAATAATTGCTGGGAATTTTTTTATGATGATATGGAATGCCAATTTATGCCTCTCCACTCAATGTGGATAAAAACCAGCCTCCTTCATAGTTCAAACAGCCCCTCCCGGCCGTGGCCATTAGGACACGGAGGGAAAGCAGAGACTAATGTGCTTGCCTGGGAGACCACTGCTGCAAAACTCCATTAAACGCACTTCATAGTGGGAACATTTTTGTTTACAGTGGACAGAAAACTTTGCCAACCGTTTTTACTTAATTATTAATAGGCCCAGCTGTAGGGTTTAGGGCACAATCCAAAACCCAGTGCAGTCAACAGACAAAACTCCTACAGACATATAGTCTTCGGATAAATCCCTTACTAATTTCTTGTTGAAGAATGGCCCTGAACTGACACCTTTGGAAAAAGCTAAGGAACAGATATTACTGGGGCCTTCCCCTTGTCCTTCTCTCCAGAACACATCAGTTGCATCCACTGCAGCTTCTGAGAAGCCAGAGGTCTTCATATCTTTGCAAAAAGTACCCCACCTCAGGCTAAGCACATCACAGATTTTGTGACAAGCTGCCTCTAAGGGACTAATTTTGAGAGACTTGCCTTCTTCCGCATAATTTTACCAAACAAGCACACGTATGGCTACCGCTGGCACAAAAGAGTGGGGACAGAGTTGGACATGGTGCCGTGGTCTTGTTTTACCACGTGATATCTGCTGAAGGCTGAGATACAGGCACGATAGCTCGTCAAAATCACTCTGGTAGCGCTAAACTTCTGAGAGCCAAACTCCTAGGAGGAAGCAAACTCAGAAAAGCCAAATCTGCTCCCATTTGCTTCAAGTCTCTGGGTTGGACTGCACATCAATGTTGGAAAACACTGTCCAGGGAACTTCAAAGCTGTGCTTATCTCTAGAGCTAGATGCAGGATTCACACTTATGCATTGGGTCAACTTAAGGACTATATACAGCTCACCTATCTCCTTAGCAGGAACGAAACTATAAGGCTATCTTCAGTTGAACACAAACAGTGCCTGCTTCGAGGGGCGAGGTTCATTCAATAAACGTCACTTTTTGAGGTGCTGCAAAGGAAGTTTCCCTTCAGAAGCAGTTGTTTCTGCGAGAAAAAAGAGAGAAACAAAACAGAGAAGTTGAAATGGAGGGGCTCAGATGAGCCAGGTCCCAGGACAAACCCCAGACACGTTAGCACAGGCTGCTGCTGGTCAGGAGCCAGGAGAGCACGTACAGGGATTCACCACGTGCTTGTTCTTAACCTTGCAAGGACAGAGCTCTATGCTGTCTTCCTGGCAAAGCTCTGATAGAAGTTACAGCTTCAATTTCCCCCACTCTTCCCTCCCCCTTCACCACCACCACCATCACCACCCGATCCCTCAGAGAGATGAAGAAATACGAACAAAGGCTGCAGTAGATCACGTCAAGGCAATATTAAATGCCTCTAATGGAGCTTAGATGAAACCAGCCTTCTTAAATATCTGGATGTTGCCAGCAAACACCCAGGGACTGCAACTGAAAGTCCTGCTCTCTGGGGAGGAAGGGTCAAATACCATCCTTGTGTTTGCAAAATGTCTCGAGTTCCTGATGTCTTCAACCCTACACCATAAAATGATGCCTGCAGGTTTCTCTCATTAATGTTTTTTAAGAATATAGAAAGCACAGGTATTAATGAAAACAAAAGAGCTTTGCCTAGTGATCAGATGCCACATGTAGTTCCCTTACATAGCACTTCAAACCAGAGTTGAAGTACGCAAATAACATTGTTTTAGGCTTTGAACACCATTCCATCAATGTTCATCAAGCCAGTAGTAAATTCCATCACTTTGGCAGCTTTGGGCTCTGCATATATGCAACTGTTGTATTACATCACATTTCATCCCAGACAGCAACAGGAATGATGTACTGCCTTCACTGTTAAAAGTTTCCCTGTTTTCCAGTCCTCCTAACTAAGCTTATTCCAAGCTTCACTTTCTAAGCAGAGACCTCATGATGTTAAAACACATGGTGATCTTCTCAACTGGATAAATGATGCCCACTAGGGGCTTGTATGAGACCACTAATTTGTTTTGTTTTGTTTTGAATACCAAATTTTAGCTTAGGTATTTAAAGGTAAAAACTAAAATTCAAAATCTGACACTCCTAAAGCTTCACACTAGTTATTTCGCTCTGCTCTTCTTTCTCCTGTCCACAGGTTCCCGTTGTCAAGTTGGGTAACCTCTATCCAAGCTACCTCCATCTGAATTTATTTGTAGTGTACGGAGATAAAAGTCCAGCTGTGATACCATTAGGATTTGGCAGGGTAATAGGCTCCAGATTTTTGAAAACCCATTTTCTATTAAAAGGAGATCTCTCTCTCTGTGCTTATTTCTCATAATTACAATATGAATTTAAGGTACTGTAAAATTAATAGAACACCGGCGCTACAGACTGACGTCTCCAGCACAGGCAGACAGACAGCCTGTCCCTGCCAGTGCCCCCCAGCTGCGACCCTAACCCTATGCATGATAACAACTGGCTTACCTCGAGGCAAACTCATTTATTGACCCTGTAAGATTAACGTTAAAAGACCAATTGAAGCTAATAATGTGCAATACTTTTTGCGAGCTGGATCCATGACCACGCGGAGCAGATTTTAAATTACCCACCTCGTTACACGCAAAACACCACAAAAATCTGTGGAAAATTCAGCTTCTACTACTGATATGCACAAGGGGAGATCTGCAAGCTGGGAAGTGCACAGACTTTAAAACCACCTCCAGCCTGTTTTGGGTTAGGTCTGATCTCATTTTTTAAAGGGTTTAGTACATGTGAGTACTAAAACCAATCTTCGGTGCCACTTTTCTTGTGAGGTGCTGAGGAGCACTGGGATGGGCCTGGGGCCTGGTGCCAGCATCTGGAGACCTCGCAGGCCACCACCCCCCACCTCCATGCTCTGCAAAGGGCTTTGGCATCCTTCTATGTGCCAGTTCTCAGCCTTGCTGTTAATACAGCAACAACAGCCCCTGGCTCTGGCAGGAGAGCTGCAGCCATGGCTCGGTGTTTGTCAGGAGAATTCCTTTCCCCCGGCTTCCCTGCACTGTACACCCAGATCCACTTTGGAAAAAATCCTCTGTTTTCTTCTGCCCTCATTTCACAAATAGGTGTGGTTATAGCTCAAGGCAGTGGTTCTGCTTTATGTACAGGAGGGAAAGAAGAGAGAGCAAAGGAGGCTTCTGTTAACAGCTCCTGAAGTCTGGTCCCCTGAACTAAAATATTATCTCCAGCCACATACCACTGATACGAACAATCACATATTTGCTCAAGTGTAGGATGTGAAATAATTATAGCCAATTAAATGCCTTTTTCCTAAGGTGCTTTTTAAAAATCAAGTTGTTATCTGTTCATCAGACTGCCAGTAAACACCTCTCTTTCACATACAACATGTTTAACTTCTGTTCAGGTAGCATTACTCATATGCAATCCTCGTGGCAATTAACGATAACTATATCATTTTGAAACCTCTGCAAACAAACAAAAAAGTAACAGCTGAGAGAAGGATCCCTTACCCATTTGAGACTAGATCATGAGGGTTTTTTGTTTGTTTTTACTAACTACATTTATATTCACCTGCATCTCGGAGAGCCAGGTATGGGGTCACTGCATCCCCAGCCCCAGCAATGCTCACTCGTGTTGGCATCTTCAGGCAAAGGGACGGATCATACACAGTAATTCAAGTTTTGTTTTGCTACATGTGCGTACAAATCTTGCTACTCTACTTATGCTTCACAGAAAAACATATGTACGCTCTCATTTTCCTTCACACACATACTTATTTTTACCTGTGTATACATACTCGTGTCCTGTAAGTGCATACAAGCCCTGGATCCGGAGCCCAGCTGATTATTATTAAGTTGCAGTCCTACATGAATCATGATGTACTGTCAGGGTCCAGA
This sequence comes from Numida meleagris, assembly GCF_002078875.1. Lineage (NCBI taxonomy): Eukaryota > Metazoa > Chordata > Aves > Galliformes > Numididae > Numida > Numida meleagris. The sequence continues at coordinate 4,055,692 of NC_034427.1, read as the reverse complement.
AATGTCAAAATGGTCAAGTGACCTAGAGGTAAATGCATTCTGTGGCACTGACAGCAACAGCACTGCTGTAGACCCAGTGTACAAAGCGAAAGAGCTGCCTGCGTTCCTCTACAACCTGAGTTTTTCCTCAACAGCTACCAGTTGGTCCCATTTTAATCCTTCACAAACAGCTTCTGTCTTTATCCTAAATAAGTCACAGAGTTTAAACAATGCTATTTAACCTCCCGTGCCCTCTCCCCATATTTCTACCAGTGCCAAACACACATTAACTCATTCCTAAAAGCCACACGCTGCCCAACCAATGCTGCCTAAGGAAAGCATTCATGAGTGTTTATGGGGCAGCTGAAGTGTAATGATTTAGTAGATGTTTATAAATGTTTATACTGTACAGATTAACATTCCCCAGGGGGCCTGTAATGAAGAGAGCGCTCCAACTGGAATCAAACCAGCCAGCCTGAGCTGAATGAGCATGAATGAATCCTGCTGGCCTACCCTCAACTAGTTGTTTACTTAGTTTGAACGGATTTCCTCTATCCATGCTCCTTCAGCATTTTGTTTGGAAGAGGCAGAAGAAGAGTATAGTCTTACAAGGAGCGCAGTTTGGAAACAAGCTAGAAAATCCAGCCTGACACTTGGATCATGATAATTACTCACAAATTGCACTAGACAAAAGAACAAAGAGCCCAACCTGTCTGCCTTAGAAGTTAAGGCTGAAATTCCCATTGACTTCAAAGGAAATTAGGTCTCGGTCTTTATTTACAGTTTTCAAACATCGAGGTTCTCAATGCCTTCTTTACTTTGGTCTTTAATAGTCAGATCAGTTACCTTCAGGGTATTCAGCCACCTGAACTGGAAGGCAAGGATAGGGAGCAGAATAAGCCCCCACACAATTCAGGAGAAAACAGTGGCCTGCTACTTCACCTGAACTGTCACAAGTCCATAGGACTGGATGGAATCCACCAGAGAGCGCTGAGGGAGCTGGCAGAAGTGATTCCTAAGCCGCTTTCCATCATTTATCAGCAGCTCTGGTCAACCTGGGAGGTCCCAGACAACTGGAGACTTGCTAATGTCATGCCCATCTACAAGAAGGGATGGAAGCAGAAGCTAGGGAACTACAGGCCTGTCAGCCTGATCCCGGTATACGGGAAGGTCATGGAGCAGATTGTCTTGACTGTGATCATGCGGTATGTGTGGGACAACCAGGGGGTCAGGGCTAGCCAGCACGGATTCATGAAAGTCAAATCCTGCTTGGTCAACCTCATCTCCTTCTGCAACCAGGTTATCAGCCTGGTGGATGAGGGAAAGGCTGAAGATGTAATCCACCTAGACGTCAGCAAAGCTTTTGACCTTGTCTCCCACAGTGTTCTCCTGGTGAAGCTGGTAGTTCCTGGTTTGGACAGGTACACTCTTTGCTGGGTAAAGAACTGGCAGGAGAGCCATGCCCAAAGAGTTGTGGTGAATTTAGTTAAATCCAGCTGGCAACTGGTCTCTAGTGGTGTTCCTCTGGGGTCAGTATTGTGTCCTGTCTTATGGGGAGCAGCTGAGACAACTGGCATTGCTCAGTCTGGAGAAGAGGAGGCTCATGGGAGAACTTATCACTCCCTAGAACTCCCTGTGGTTGGCCTCTTCTCCCAAGTTACAGTGATAAGACAAGAGGTGATGGCCTCAAGTTGTGCCATGGGAGGTTCAGGTTGGACATCAGGAAAAACCTCTTTTCAGAAAATGTAGTGATGCACTGGCACAGGATCCCCAGGGAGGTGGTGAAGTCTCCATCTGTGGAGGTTTTCAAGAAATGTGGAGATGTGGCGCTGAGGGACATGGTCAGTGGGCATGGTGAGATGGGCTGATGGCTGGACTTGGTGATCTTAGAGGTCTCTTCTAACCTTAATAATTCTATGATTCATTTGGTACCAAGCAATAAATAAATAAATCAACCTGTGAAATAAGAAGTAGGGAAACAAACCCCTCTGGATTTCTGCTGTAGTCAGGAGAGTAAGTCTTTTCATATGCGACACACACACATATTCAAAATACGAATCATACCAAAGAAGCTGGGAAAGGGTGGGAAGAAAATAGAATCATAGTAGGATCATAGCCAGCACGGGCCCTGAGAGGTGGCCAGAAATACCAAGGTGAAGGTGAAGCGTACCATCTAGAGAGTGGTACCACTGCCAGTACATTTCTGGACACTGAGAGCTCATTCTTCTAGGGGCCACGTTCCTTTGCTGATGTGAGGAGAATCATCACTTTCCCCCAAATTATACTAATTATGCCTCTAATAGCTATATGCTTGCATTAGACAAACAGCAGCACCACACGTTACAGGTATGAAAATAAAATAAAAAAATTAGCTTTGTAAACTCTCAAACCACAGCACTGAAGGTAGTCCCATTGAAAATGTCTGCCGTGATTCTCCAGCCTCTCTAATGGATCAGATAGATGTAGCTCTCTCTACGTGAAAACACTTGTTTCAACGGGTTTCTGAGGTGTTTTTAAAGGTTCAGAAATAAACCTGCTCTGAATCTTGGATGCAGACACTGGACAAAGGCAATTTTGTCTGCAGTGGTTTATTTGCCCATCTCACAAAGCTGTCTGAGCTAGTTACAGCATTTGGCAAACACTCCTGGTCCAAGTTCTACACAGTAACCCCACCTGGGTCGTTAGGCGAGTGGAAAAGACAGATATTTGAAATCTTCTAGAGCACTGTAACCGTCAGGTAATTAGCTGTAGCAGTCTTACAAAGTAGGAAAGGCTCATGAGAGCTCTGAAATGAAAGCACAAAATGCCTCCTGGAACTAATTTTGGAGTGGCTGAAGTATTTAATCCTGCAAATTATTGCCAGTGAGGAAACATCAAGGTACTGCTGGATCATAATAGTGGCAAACCAGCAGGAATGGTTCACCCTCAGCTGCCTCCTGCTGATGGCTAAGCAATCAGACATGCTTTACATCACTCACAAAGGACAGGGTGCAGGGGCAGCTATGTTTTGTCCGCTGTGACTTGCAAAGTGGCCTGGAATTGTTCTTCTTCTTTGTGTCTGCAAAGGATCCTTTATTGGCATAGCCAGGGCAGCCCTACTTTGCAAGTAGTGGAGAATATGGAAGAGAAGAATAAACACTGGGGGTACAGACAGTACCCTAGAACTGCTTGATTATCAACTCTGGTTCCACGGATGCTCTCCGTCCTTCAGAGAACAAGGAAGGGTTTGTAGAGGTGCACAAACACCTCTTTCATTTGAAAAGATGCCTTTGGAATTCTTGATCTGCTAATGAGTCCACATTAATGAGGTTGAGGAGATTGGATTTATCCTTTCATCCTTCCAGGAGTCAGACTCTCCATGTGTGAAACGGGAAAAGCAAATATTAACCTTGCGGGGGCTGTTTTTAGGAAGAGGGAATGGCAGACATGGGACTCGAAACAAACTACCTAAGTTCTCAAACCCAATCTGTTTCCAGATGCAGCTCTCCAGACCTGAAACCCTCTTGTTTGTTTTGATCAGACACCACGCCATGAGAAGGAACTAGGGAAGTCCGTATTTCTTCCCACCGGGAAGCCACTCAAGAATCATGTTGCTGTTCTAGTTAAAAAAAAAAAAAATCATTTAATTTCCAGCCTGAATTTATTCATAGCCAATTAATACCCATTTGTTCATGTGCCAAAATATTCTTTTATCTTTAACAAGTAGTTTGTCTAGCTCTGTGAAAGCTATATACTTGATTGCTACAGAACCTAGGAATTTCCTCTTCCACGAGCTGTAGGAAAAAGTGTTGATGCAAGAACATGCTGTAATATTTCATGCAAATTTTGCAGGAGCCCATCCAGATGTGTGTAAGAATCTACGTACTAATTTCAAAACCATTTTCACTACCATCTTTCCCAGCCAGAAGGCTTCTCCCATCTTTTAAAAACAAAAAGGAGAAGCAGCAAGCCCCAGTTTAACCTTTTCTTGAGAACTGCTTTCCAAAAGGTATGAACTGTAATGTATTATCCTCTCCAAAACCCTAAGAAGCATCTCATCTACAAAGATAAGAGTGAAGATCCTGCATATTTGATTAAACAACAAGCACTTTGGAACTCGGATTTTCTTTATTTTCAGGAAGAGGTCTCCTTTTCCACGTGAACCATTAATACATTTATAAAACCAAGTGAATGAAAGTTAGGCAATGTCAGAACAAAAGTTGACCATAAAACCATATACATCTGCATTATGATTCACCCTTTAAGGATAAGATCATGCCTTATTTTCCACCAGATTCTACCTCAGGATGGACAGTGCTCACTTAATAAGTAGATATTCAATATCTTGTTACAGCATCATTATTCAGCATGTGGCTTGAGGCCTTATTTACCACATAGGACTCAAAACCTACTTGGAAGACACAGCTGCTAATTTTCTCATGAGTTCTTCTAGAGCTCTTATCAGTATGGCATATGAGTGCTTCAGAAACATTAACTTCTGAATTAACCCCCTAAGATGAGAGGATATTATTATTCCTGTTTAACAGATGGGAAACCGAAACACAAAGAGATTGAGATCAAAACATTCCACTAGCGCTGGGTACCCGACCTGAGATGTCTGTGAATTGATTTCTCAGAAGACTTAATGTGCAACATCAAATGTCAGGAGAATACCACTAACAATGTGTTCTGCAAATGGGAACGCAGAAAGGAAAAATGAGAGCCAATTGTGAAGAGTTTGGTTCAAACGGACTTCTCTCACACAGGATGAGTTCTACACTATTCAGAGGCCTTATCCATGAAGCCATCCATTTTCTTTTCACTACCCTTCCTACACATCTCCCATCTCCTGTACCAAACTCAGGCAGAGCCCTTTAGACACCAGCCTCCCTCTCTACCCAGCCGTGACTCATCTCCTGCTCAGCTCCACCTTCTGCATGGAGTGAGACCAGAGTCCTGCACTAAATATAGCACCTGGTCATGTAATTAAAGACTGTGCGAAATGCCCCTACAAAAGGAAGCCAAATAAACACCACATGGGAAACCTTAGTTTCATGATTTCCCAATATCCTTTTCTAAATAATAAGCTTTTCGAGGAGAACGCTGTCTCCATTATGTAAACATACATATTAAAACTTATATATGCACACCATACATATTTATATATATATAATACATATGAGACAAACATTATTATATAAACATAAATTCATATCTGCTCTTGTTCCTGTTTTGTATCAGCTGATACTTTCAAAAAACTGAAAAAGGTTTGGGAAATAAAATATCTGGCCTGTCATAGAATACTAAACCCAACTAAACCCAAATTATTAAAGTTTTCAAGCTGAAATTAGAGTTGATCACAACCTGCCTACAGGTTTCAGTTCAGCATTTTGCCCATGTCTTTCCTTTTCAGGGATAGAAGTGCTTAGCTCAGTCAGGCCCACAGCAACTTTGTAAATTTCAGTGCTGAAGCAATACGTAGAGGCAGCACTCTGAATTTCCAGTGAGCGGGAAATTCATTTGTTTCATTATTTCATTCTGTTCTGAACTGGGAGAACACCTATTCATCCCACGCCTCCAACTTTCAAATTTTCCTTGAAATTTTACTGATGTTGGGTTTAAGTTCTTGTAAATAAATCAACCAGAGCTGATACCAACATGGGAAATTTCAGCGTGACTTTACAGTTTGACAGTTACAAGGAAGCAAAGAAGCCTGGAAAGTTTCAAGCAACGTTAGTTATAGGTACAGCTACATCTCGGCCATTTCTAAAATACCACTGCAGCGGAATATAAAATACATAATAACAAATTGAGTAAACTCGTGCTGTGGGTTATGTTCAATGCAGTGACACCAAAGCAGCCTTCAGCAGAAGTATCCTTTTTTCCCCCAGACACTTTTACTGCCTTCCTCTCAGGCACAGCAGAGCAAGGAGGGGAGCCCTGTTCTCCTGCCATACTTCATACTCTTGTGAAAAAAGACCCAAACCCCTTTTCTTTCCCGAGGAACCAAGACAAATCTGCACCACAGGAAGCACCAGTTCCAAGTGGGCAGCCTCGATGCAGCGACTGCAGCGTGCAGAGCTGTGCTGCTCTGAGCACAGGGAACTGCACTTGTGGGCAGACCCAGAGAGCTTTCAGGAGGTGAGACCAGGGTTTGGGCTCAGGGGGCATAATCTGTGATGGAAAGCTGGGAAGTTGGGCTGTTTTGCTGGTTGATAGTTTGTTCTTTTGTGTTTCCTTACCCAGGGGATGAGCAGAGTGCAGCGCCAACTTGATGCACATGCCTTGGAAGGTTACTCTGAGGCTTGCTGTGAACCTGGGATTCTCTTCGTTTACTGAGAGAATGAGAAGAGAACCGTTTGGTCAAAAATCCATACATCGGGATCTTCTATTTTGAAGGGAGATGAGAAACTGGAATTAAGCATTCAGCTGAGAGCGGCTCTTTCCATAACAGTTGGGCAGCGAAAACCGCTCAGCCCCGACGCCGCTGCCAGCAACCAGCGAGGAATTCCCCTGTCATGAGGCCCATGACTCACGCCTGCCCCTGCTGCTTCTCTCCCTCAGATGTAGGGGCTGTGCTTGTGGTCTGGGATGTGTCAGGGGAAAGGCACTGGCAGAGCCGTCCCGTTGCCCAAGCCCTCGCTCGCTGCCCAGAGTGACAGCACACAGGTGGACCAGATCCACCATCCCTGTGCAGACAGACAACCTTCCTTCATCTCTCTTTTCCTCATGCCCCTGCCCCTCCCGAATAACCAGAGTAACTCTGTCAGCTCCCAGGTGGCCCCAAAACCTCCGGTGAGGGTTTCAGCATTGGGTACAGCAGGGCAAAGCGAGGCCCCCACTGGCACCGAGGGCTCTCATCAGCTGTACTCAAATTAATACCAGAGCTGCTGCCACGGCAGTGCGAGCAGTTTGCAACATTTGTATTTGTGCTCTGGATATTTATTGCTTTGTTTTTCACAGGCCCTTTTAATGCCTCCAGGAGTAATTTATGGGGACAGAATAGCATGAAAAGAGCAGATCCCACTTATTTACATCTCTGGAAGATGAAAATCGCACGAGAACAGCAGATTTCACATTGCTTCCTCTCCACAAATGGCTTTCTGAGGCAGTAAAAGCAAAGGAAAAGCAAACATAAACACCATACAAACACCAACATATTCAGGTGTGTTTGGGCCTACCCAAACACTGCATGGAGATAACTCAGATTTACTCAGATTTGGACTCTGTTTTGCTAATCTATCCCACAAAAACTTTGCAGATTTCAGTAATCATTAACCTAACTAGCTAGATACACATCATAAAATTTATTTTAATTAATTTTTACTGCAGTAGAGGATTACTTTATAAAAACACAGTCCTTAGCATTAATCTTGGTACTTTTCAGATTGATGAGTAATATGTGTGACTGTGGTAGCTTTTTTTTTTTGGCAGCTCTTACTGCTCCTGCTCCAGAGCATGAAGCAGACTCATCTGCACACCCAGGATGGTCCAAGTTTCCAGCAACTGACATGCCGGTTATTTATTTCATAAAATAAGCAAATCAGTGAAGCATGACTAATGAACTTTTTGATCCAGGGAACACTCATCTATGCAGTCTCATTCAGAATCGTATCCCTTTGGGGCTAGGAGTAATACCAGTAACCTGGGACGTTTCACCAAGTTCCCCCCTAGTGCTGGGCAGTGTTGTTTTGGAGGTTTCTGTCATACAAAAAGCTTTATATTATTTGAAGTGCAACGTGACATTTCTGAAATAAGTTGATTTTGTCTATATAAGGCAGATTAAAGAGGCTTCTTTGCTTTGCCTTTTCCCATTAATTAATACCCTGACTCCTTGATTTCCAGATAAAGTCATGGACCGTAAGATATAATGTTTTTTCTACTTCAGCTCTACTATATTTCATGCTTTGCTTCATGAGACCCAATTTATTACAGTGATGGATGAATCATAAGAGTATATTTTAAACAACCATGAGTGTACCTGCTTGGCTGCTCATTTTTCACAAAGTCATTCCAGGAAGCATTTAAAAGTCAGAAGACTGCCTCAGAATTTGTTTGAATAATCCAGACATTGTGATTCTGCAAGATACAATAGAAAGTCAACTTGAGATCTTTCTTGGGCTTCTAGTCCCATCAAAATGCCATCAAGCCTCTGATGCTTTAACATGCTGTTTTCACACAGTGTTGTAAAGGGAGAGGTAGCTCAAACAATTTCTCTTCACGTTTCAAACTAGATTTCGATCCAGAAAAAAAGTGCACGCATGCTCAGCTTCATTTACTGTCACCTCAGTGTAACTGGAGGAAATTATCTGCAGCACATGAAGCTGCAAACATGTGCAAGTCTTTGCAAAATCACAGCCACCACAGCTCTGAGTGTTGGAAAGCTGTGAGATTATTCATAATTTCTCCAGCCTGACTCAGCAGAAGGAACCATTTCAAGTCACATTTCAAGCTGCTTATAGTTATTGGGAAAAAAGTTGCGTCCCCTGAACGAAACTTAGCTTTCTCTGCTCCTCTATCTTGTGTTTAAAGAGAATTAAACCTTCCCAAAACTCACTGGGAAATGGGGTTCAGGGGGATAGAGAGGGACAATTCATCTCTAAATTACATTGCTCTTCAGAGTAAACCACAGAGAGCTGTAATGGGACAAGTAATTTTTTTTTACATGGCATAATTAATTAGAATCCATAAAACCCAATTAAACAGCACTTTTGAGACTATCAAGTGGTGCATGCTTGAAACTGCAAATATGACAGCATAAGTACAATTTTATAGCTGGGCACACTCCTCAGGATTATTTTCGGTGCTCTGCTGAAATGGGAAATGGCACCACTTTGGCCCCTGCTAATAAATCGCTTGCAAACAGGCTATATTAATAATCTTTATGGGGGCAGGATGGAAGCCAGATGGGGCAGGGAGGGGAGTGTGGAGGTGGCATAATATATCGGCCTGGAAAACATAATCCAGGCCAAAGCAGACATTTAATCTCTGTGTGCACCTGAGAGGGCTGCTAATATAAAAGGAGAGGTGGTGGGCCGAGAAGGGAATCCCTGAGAGACCACAGAGGATATTTTCAAGTTAAAAACTGAGGTAATTCCCAGCCAGTAGGCACTTGGCTACCTGCATGGAAGGAAACAAAGAGAAGAACCACGCTGCAACACATTTAGCAGCCTCCAGCAAGGCAGGGCCTTGTTCCCTTCGCTTGGAAATGACAAATGGTGCTGGGGCACCCACCTCACCCCTTCCTCTTGGTCATACTCAGTCCTTCCCTGCTGCCCTAGGAAGGGGTGCGCGTGTGCGTGCACGCAATGGGTTCCATGCATGTGTACAAGATTGATATACAATCCATCGCAAGTTAAAGCTCACTTTGCCCTTGTTTATTTACACAAGGCCCCACTTATGTTTAACTTGGCAGCCAAGAGGTCTGCTCCTTGTGCCAAGCACTAATTCCTTGACTGCCCTGACAGGCCCTGGCGTGCACACCTGAAAGTCATTAACGCTCGGACCCATTTTGTTTTCACATTTTGAGGCAGTGACCCGCAGCCACGTACAGCTTCAGACACTCTATCATCTCCCCTGTCATCAGCTTCGCACTTAGCAGCCCGGGCACTGCCAGACCACAACAAGCAATGGACTAACAGGAAAGGCCTCGACCTGAGAGGACGAAGGCCCTTGTGGAGCCACAACTCCCCTCCAGCACACAGAGGGCGAGGGACGCTTCGAGGGGGACTTCTTTCTTCTCAAGTTATGAGTTTGTTTGGTTTGGGAATATTTTATCCTTTGGAACATAGAGATGCAGTGTGATAAGTAAACTGCCTGTGACAGCTGAGCTTCAGTGGCAGAATTGGACAGATTCAATTCTAATGGTCCCACAGAATGCTTCATGCAAGCGGTTCCCAAAAACCGTAACTCGATCTTATCAGTCACTCAGAAAATTCCTCCAGAGTCACCTACCACCACAGGAAGAATAATGAATCAGGAAATGCAGAACGACGGACTTTCAGATGAGACTGGGAAGCAGAAGCACTGCAGTGAAGATGTGCACCACCTGTAGGAAGAATACAGCGGACACTTCATGGGAGAGAGGAGATATCCTCTGTATATTTCCTCTACATAGTTCTGCAGAAATTCTCTTGCACCACATATTATGCTCTCTGAAGGTTTGCGGGATGCCGCAACATTCTGTTACACGTGGAGATGCTATTCATCTAGTTTCTGAGAGTCCTTTTAGAAAACAAAATCTCCTAATATCTTCATTTCATATGGCCATTTCACCTGCACTGAGATCTTTAAGCTTTCTCCCCTACGTAAGTTATTTTAAGCTCCCAGCCTCCCTAGCAGCTCCAAACATTGCCATTTTGGTGTGCTAGATACATTTTTACTCCTTCTATTCTCTCCATGTTTAATTTTCTCCCTTTAAAATTGATAAGGATGGAGACTCTGACAAGCTAATAGTCAGTCCTAGACCACAAACAGGTTTTAGACTAAGTTCTCATGACCTTGAAAAGGAAGGAATGGGAAGCCTAAACCCTGGAGAGCTTTAGATTTCCGCAGGGGATAACAGCATTACATATTTTCTATGGCAATCTCAAGGCCATGCACTTTGAAGTCATCACTTACTATACATTTATCTTAAAAAACAAAATAAAACCAAAAGTCTGAACAACAAAAACCCATTTTTGGATTCTTCTGAAGGCTTTTTTTATAGCTCTTCTGAGCCCTGCACTGTTAGACATGTGGTAACTTACAGTCAGAATACAACCATGAAACTAATAAAATGTTTATAAATGCTTTCAGACAGTACAAAAGCAGCGTTTTCTCTGAAATATATTAAGTGCATGCTGATATTGACATTTTTTCAGAAGTCTATATAGTTCACATGTGGCTTCTCTATCAAGTCCCTCATTGCTGGGATTTTCAATCTTCTTCCTTCTCACTGCACCCCTGTAAGATTAGCCAGGGTAATACTTCCCATTGGTACATGTTACTTTAATAGTCAGAAATGAAAATGGACCTTAAAATGTAAAAGCTGGGATGGTTTAATATAAAATCTTGCTCCAGGAGCTCATAACATAGGCTTTCTCCCAAGAGATTTTCTTAATGAGGAAAAGAAAAGGGTGTCCTGCATTGTACAACACATACTGAGATGGAAGACTTTCCAGCTGAAGCAACCTACATGGTAAGAAGAGTCTAGCCGGGCATTTTGGAACTGGGCACTCAGTGAATGTTTATGTGGGCAAATATAAGGTCATATACAGTGGAGAAAGGGAGAAAAAATTACTTTTATCTTAAATTCTGGTCTAGATGTTTCACGTAAAAAGCACATTTTAAGGAGGATGGAAGCTGGGACTGTAGCAGACCGGTGGTTTTGCTAGTTAGGGGGCATGAAGAGTATCAGCAGCCATCTCAAATGGATGGCAAATGCAGTTTGTATAGACATGTGTCATTCCTGTACTGCAGCCAAGTGAAACTACAAACACTATTAAAAGTATAAGGAGGCTTTAATTTACATTCTTGTTAAGGCATCTTTATGTTGCCAGAATATTGCAAGTGGGCTTAGCATAAAATGAGAACCTGGCCTTAATATTCTCAGACAGAAAACTGCAGTACACAGGCACATTGTCTTGGATTCTTATCCTCCCTTCTGTTAACCTGATGTACGCACATCGACCAAAACTGGGCGAGAGAACACTGCTCCTCATGCTCCTCTGCTGCACAGCAGCTTCAGTGAGCACAAACGGCCAAAAGACTCATTTCATATCCCAGCTATACTGGCCCTGTACAGCACCACAGCTAACATCATCGCAACATGCAGCTAGAGACACCGGCTGGACCACGGTGCACAGGCCATCACAGCGATCACGGAGCTAAAGTCACAAGTTCAACTCCAGCACCCGCTTCACCACGAGGCATCCAGGAACCTCCGCTGCGTTATAGCAAGCTTCAGACTTCTAGCACAGAAGACCAAAAGCCATGAATACCACACCAGTGCCCTGTCCTTTACTAGACAGAAGCATAACAAAAAGCAAATTCTAATGATCCCTGCCAGTGTGACTGGGGGCAATACACACCAGGCAGGAGCCCGAGAAGTTTCTCGTTACCACCAGAAGCATCTGTGTACCCCATCCAACAGCCCATTTCCAGCTGAGGCCAATTCCTGATGCTTCAGAGGAAGACGGAAGAACGAACAAACCCAGAGGCCACGTTATGCATGAAAGGATGAGAAAAAAAAGCCTTTCATGGCCCTGAGGAAGCCCTGGAGCAAAGAGATGAGACGTGGGGTTCAGAGCGGGCTATGAGGAGACCATTCCATCAGAAATAAAAAATCACCATATAAAAGACAAATGAGAGAAAAGGTAACTCTAAACGCACATAAGGAACAACGGTGAAATTCTAAGGCCTCTGGAATCAATAACAAAACTCATTGTCCTTACTCAGGCCAAGATTTTTTAACTCAGCGTAGCTACATTTGTTTCTAAACAGGAGATCTGTAGCTCATGAAATGTCGTCTTAGGATGTGTTAATTTTCATAGGCAAATGAAAGGTGCTAATCTGTCCCTGTCACTGTGTAATATTAAACAGTTAAACGCAGACTGAGCTTGGAAACAGTATATAGCAGACATCCTTAAAAATTCATTCAAAATATATTGAGAGAATAATCTTTTTCCAAATCTGTCAACAAGATCCTAGCCACTGTTCCTGGCAAGACAACTAGCTTAATTTGGTAAAACAGTCACTTTTGCTCTCACAAGCATTTTAAAAGAAATGAGGTCACAGAAAGAAAAACGGGGATGTGAAGAAGAGCTTTGATAGCTCCTCAGCAGCATGCTGCTGTATTACAGGGGCTACTTCCAAGGGACTTCACCGGCTCTAAATGCACAAGTGAACCTGGGCTGGGAGGGAGGTTAGGCTCCGAGCAAGGGCTGAGGCACTGCAAATTCGATTCACCGAGTGGTTTTGCCATGAATGCTTTTCCAGGTCTCACACCATTACATAGGATGTAACATCATTATGATGTCAACTCTTGGACCAGGGAGCAAGCTGATTTAAGTTTTACGAGGGAAAGGATGAATACTTTCAAAGGAATGGTGAGTCGAATAATGCAGAACTGGTAGGATCACAGTTCAGGGAACTCATGGTTACGCTTTGAACTATTTTTAGCAAGGTACTGCGAGTTCAGGGATAGCAAGGGCTCAAGCGAAGCACAGCCTCTCAAAGCACTGACAAATTTCTATCAATTTTGCAGAAAGGGAATCAAAACCTCTGCTGCCTTTCACTGAAGGTGACTGCCGTAGCAAGGCTGCTGCCTGCATATGGTCGTGCGTGTGTACGGGCAGGGGAAACAGCACGTGCAAAAAGCCTTCCTTCCCTGTGCTCCATCCAGGGATGAAGGACAAACACCCACCTTATGCTTGAAGCCACACAAGCCCATCATCTCTGCTTCCTTCAAGATGCAGCAGGACCCAGGCCTTCTCCAGTTCTGGCACAGCTCCTCATCACATGGCACTGCCCTCCCATGGGCACTATGACTTTGTTCTGCCCACCCAAGGAGGTTCTTCCCGAGCTTGACTTCACTCCCAGTGCTTTTAATCTGCAGGGGAAAAGTAACAAACAAAACCACCTCAAATTCAGATATTTAAAAAGAAACAAACAACAAAAACCACAGAAGCAGGTACGTTTGCCATCCAGGTTTCAAAGCTGTTGCTATTCCTGCAGTCAGAGCACGTTAATAAAAACCTCCCCCCAACTTTGGGGAGCTGCCGCAGATGCTTGCTTCTGCCAGCTCTTGTTAGATTTTTTTTTCTTTCTTTAAATGCATACTTAAGAGTATTGCAGATCACCAGGAGTGCACAAGCAATGGGTTGCTTTATAAGCTTTACTACAATTATGGAAAATGTTGGAAATACATACTGTACATTTCCTGTATGCTGGGACTGCTACAAGCAGAGAAAACCCACATTGAAGGGGATTTCTATGCAAGCTATGCACCAGATGAAGATTGTATTACAAGCTTGGATTACTGATTTAAGCCTCTTCTCTTCTCCCCACCCATTTCTATGATAGCTTTCAAGCTTGAATAGCCATATAAGTTCAAATGTTCTTTTATAGGGCGAAATAAACAGCTTTTATGGTTCAGAAACTGCATGCTTAGAGATCAACACTTCACCACTAATTCACGCAGGTTCAAGCTAAAGAAATGGCTCATTTTCCTCTCTACAGTTGCTGAGAAATTTTTTTCCCAAAAACTCAAGATGCACTTTAAATTAGATGTTATGAAAGTTGTGGATGCAGACAACATTTCTCTTGACAAAGTGCATCTAGTGTGCTGCCTTACACATCCCAACTGCCACAAAATCAGAGAGAAATCACTGCTAAAAACCTCAGAGGTGCTGGATGTTGCTACAGGACATGGGAACATATTATTCATATCACTGACATGCCTTTTTTAATACATATATTTTTAAATATAGGAAAGCTTTAATATATTAAAAAGGTTTTATGTAATTTATTCTGGTTTTAACTTATTCTAAATTGTCAAAGTAGTGGAATGAGCATTCAGTTCAGCCTGTTTGGTGCAATCCTTTCCAGTGGAGTAGCAGGAGATGCCTGTCCCAGCTGCTACATGGACCCCGCAGAAGAACAGCACTGTCAAGCCCTGTACCTTACATGACGCATTTCCATCCAAGTAAGCATCCAAAGGACTTCACGGGTACCCTTGGCTGCTCTTCCCCGTGATGGGGAAAAACAGTGGGCCAGCTGTGTGAATTCCATCTTCACACAGACGCAATAGGAGGGTATAAAACCCAGGCTTTAAGGGGATGGTACAATCTGAATGCACTGAAAGTTATTTTCAAACCCAGAGAGAGCAAGAGCTGTATTCTGCTGTGCTGGGCAGACTCATTGCCCTATATGATCTAAACAAAAATAGCCAAAATAGCCATGCCTGATGTTTTTCTCCTAAAACCTACAATGAGTATACATTTTATTTATTCCTCTATCCAGCTGTGTATTCCATCCTTGTCACTATGTTTTTTGCGCAGCCTTTAAATTCACTAACAGCAATTTTTTTCCTCCCATTTGTCAGCCAGCATTTAAGTGGTTAAAGCAGTGGCTTTGTTTCCAAGCAAAGATAATCCTGTTCCTGAGGACACTAGTAATGGTGGTATACGACAACATAATCAGCAGCACAAGGATATAAACAACTCCCAATTATCCCAAACCAAAAATTTTGAACATCTTGTTACATTTTTTCCTTAGGCCTTAAAATTACTGAGTTGTTATGGTTGGATGCTTTGTGGTGAATAAATCTAGAATAATTCCCTGGAAAGAGTGAATTGCCGCTGAAGTGCTGTTAGTGCAAAAGACCACAGGACCACGTTTGCCCTGGCTTTCCCATCCAAAGGGGAAAACCATGCAATGTTCTCATCGTGTGGAGACAGGGAAGAAATGGGGAGGAGCGGTGGTGATTTGATTTCGAGGAAGTGGGAAGCAGTTGCACATCCTGCAGGGAACATGGGCAACAGAGAGGACACACAACACGAGAACACACAACACGAGAACACACAACACGAGAACACACAACACGAGAACACAGAGCGCTGGGGTTTCTCAGACACTCCTGTCAAAACGCTAAATCCTGTAGGCCTCCAGGTGCATAACAAACAAACAGCCATGAAAGAAACCCACTGCCTGTGCAAGCCATCTGCATGAAGTCTGAGGGGATCAGTAGGTGTCCTTTCCCACAGCACGCACATTGAGGTACTAATCAAGGCTAAGAGCTCTCACAGAGATAGGAACACAAGATCTGGTCCCAGAAACTGAGATGGGACAGGACATAGCATTCAGATCTGAAGCCAGATCAAAGTAACCATGTTTAGAGCCAAATCCGGGCTCAGGCATTGAATATACCTCCAAAACATGGATGTTTTTGGATCTAGAGTTCAGGTTCTGTCATCCATCTAATCTTGCAATGGGTGGATCAAAGATGTTCAGTCTGAGGCTTAGAGGAGTGCTAACACACAGTTTTGAATAGGAATGATTCAGTACAATGCTTCAAGCAAGGAATAAATTTGCTGGTGGACAAGTTGTGAACTGAAGGAGATGTGAAACTGGCTAAGGAAATTACTACGTATTTATAGATTGCTTTGGTACGTTACCTTGCAAGGTTAGCTTTATTTATAAAAGTGGGGAAAAAGAGGTACAATGTGGTTGAAAAATTGGCCCAGAACATTGGTAGCAATGCCAGAAGAGACTGGAAATTAAGAAGGATGTCCAGTGGTTTGAGTGCTGGCTCAGAAATCAGAAGCAATCATATGTTTGCTTCTCCATCCCAGATTTCCTGTATGACCTTGGCCAAGTCATTTACTGTTTTGGTGTCTCAGCTTCCAACTCATCAAATAATAAACCTTGTTAAAAATAAAAATAAAAAAATTGGGGGGGTAAGGGGGAGGATAGAGCTCACTGAAAAAGAACTCTTGCTCACCCTTTTGCAGCCTCATGACTTGCAAGTGGCCTGACATACTGAATAAGGAGAATGGATAGCCTCCTGAATTATTCAAAATAGAAACAAAGAAATACGATTATAGAAATGAACTGTTTGCAGAACACTTAAGGCCACAGGGACAACCCTGTTGATAGATTTTCTGACAGTTCTGTGCTTTAAGGTAGCCACACTCCTGATCAAGCTATGGGAAAGAGAACAGACATGAAAAAAGTTGCTCTGTTCAGGCTGGCACTGGAGTTTGCTCTGTAGATGGCACAAATGCTGAACAACTATTCCACATTGTTTATGCAAGTGTAAAGTGGTAATAACTGTAGACCTCCAAGGAATCAGTCCTATCATATACTTGTATGAGATGTGGCCACCACAACCTTATCATTTATTCCAGCATATGCATTTTCTTGGCCACCATTTTTCAGCCTCCTCTAGTCAACTACACTAATATTTTTGGCCGGTATAAACTTTTGACCTGATGTCTGTGCAGATCTGAAAAGAATTTCCCCTTCCACACACATGATCTTCCATTAAACAGAGCCAGTTCCACGATTCCTGGAAGAATTAAGAGGTACAGATTTCCGGTAACTCTGGATCTTTGCAGTTAATGTTGTGGTTTCCAGTTGGGATACAAGAGAATTCTTTCACACCTAGTGCAGGCTGGTCATTTAGGGATGGCCTTATACACCCAGTGAATAAAGGTGGAGTCCTGAATTATTCCAACTGGAAATCTCAGATGATGTTCACCCCTCTGTTCCAGGTGACCAAGCACTATGCAGATTTTGGAGTGGAAAAATATGCAGTCAGCTTGCAAAAATAATTGCACTAGAGATGGGTTACTGTGTTCTGGAGGAAAAAAAAGGATAAGAGTGAGATCTTATCTACAGTCCTTTCAGGTTTACCAGTCATGGAGAACTGCAATTAAAGAGGGCCAAACATTTCTTCCACTGTGCCTTCCTAATTAGGCTCATAGCACTTGCTGGTGAAAGATTTTTCTTGGGGACACTGCTGCCTTTGATGGAACAGCACTCATGGACAACTCTTCTAGTATAAAAAGGAAGCAACTTTTGAAATGCCTGCACAACTAGAAGTTGAATTTCCACTGAAAGCCAAGTGACTGCTAGTATTAAAGATCAAACTTTATAAATATATTTTGGCAATAAAAGCAGTAAAAATAATGAAACCAATCAGTAAGATCAGTAGAACAAGGAAAATATTCAGCATCAGAGACACAAAAATCTTAAACTATGACACTACAATACTGTACCACTTCAAAAAGGCTTAGTTGAAACCCTTCTTCCTCCTAACCAGTCCTTCAAGCTGTAATTTTTCAAAGTCCATTTCTCTGCTACCTAAGCCTGATGTTTTTGAAAAAAACACAGCCACTTAGCACACCTGCACTTAGATTCCTTCAGAAGCCTACCTGCTCTGTCCATGCCTGATTGCTCTGCTTGGAGGTGATACAGATGTTGCATTCTCAGTCGAGATGCTAAGACAAACATGTAGACCACGGGCTACATCCTAAATCTCTCTCATTCACAGATGAAGGATTTTCTCCTTGCACTGCAGGAGTGCAGCTCCCCTTCAGATGCACCAACTCTTTCTCCTGCAGAGCCCCACTGCAGAGTGTCCTGGAAAGCTGCAGAACACAGAAGGCCCTTAAATTTCTTATGCCAAGAGCCCTCCATAGTAGAAGGCAAAAAAAATTCTCCCCTTCCTGGAGCAGAGTTTGCTCCCTGCCCAGCATTATCCAAACCCAAGCACTCAGGGTGGGTGATTTCTCAGTTAACTCCACTATAGAGATGAGCCTTTGAGGTCTGATGCATTACAGCCTGCACGCCCTTTGATGTGCTACCTCTAAGTGTCCATATCGTGTGAAAATCGGAATGAAATGCCTTTGGGAACACAGCCAAAGGCCTTTTGTACTTCAGTCTTTGGAGGAGGTATTCCTCCTGGAGTCCACCCAGGAGTTTTGGATTAAAGCAACTCATTGTAGCTTTCTCAAAGCACACATTGGGTCTCCTTGAAATTGCTGCACACATTCTGGGAGAACAGTTTTAGGTATAAAACTTGATGCTTCCTTGCAGGAAAGTCATTTGGCAAAGGCAAGAAACGCCATGTATCTGTCAAATCGGGTGCACACATGGTGCTTTCATTTTCCATGAAAGGTTCAGTTGGACACCACTGAAAGCACTGTAACAGTCTCAAGTGTTGCTAATCTTTTTAGCCACAGACACAAAGATACATCAGAGAAGGGCCTTGCAAATTACATGCATCTTTATGCAAAAGCAAATACAGCCAAAGTTAGCTGTTTCCACATGTATCGTAGAAATTACTGTGCAGATTACACATCTTATTAATTCTACAACAGTGAAGTTTTCTCCTATCTTATAACAAAGCGTCACATTATTAGTCAGGTTTTCCAGCATCTTTTGATAGAAATGGTGTTTTTATTGCTGCATAAAAAATACAAGGCCAGTTAAGCATTCAGTATTTTCTTATAAAATATTTAAGTTTATAAACTGTTTCAAACCGGCTTGTGTTTATACAATATTCACAGACGTCTGTAATGTCTCTCATGAAAGCTAATGTATAAGCTCTTAGCCACTGCAAAAGGGTTTCAAAGATGCTCTGCCCATCAAAGTGGTGCGAAGAGTAACTCCGGTAACAGATTGTTTTGAGCTTAATATTTATACCTTCCACTGCTGTCTAGGTTGAAATTTGCTTACTTTATGAGTGAAGGTCTCAAAGCATTTAAAATTTAAATACCTGACTAGGACACCCTTACTCAGCAAAACATAAACATGTCTAATTTCATGTTCATGCTTACATTCTTTAAGTCCCCAGGCTCAAATCATATGTCCACATCATTTCTTTTAACAGACACAGAAGCATTCAAGAATACAAGCATTTCTGAGGCACAAGTTCACAAGAGTAAGATGCTCTAATGACTTATTTTCTAGGTATTGCCCAAGTATCTACCACTACTAAGACTTTCTGATTTTTCTTGCTTGTTTCTGTAACAGCAAACTGTCTTGTACAGATTTTACTACTTCTCACTATTTTCCATTATATAAAATGAACTAAAATAAAAGCCACTCAGACAACTTTGCAATTGGTCCCACATCCAATAAAACGCAAAGCAGAGGTACAATTCTGCTTCTCCTACCATCAACAGAGTGCAAGATGTCATGTTTTTACTTTGTGTCATTTTGATGTCAAACAAGAGGAAGAATCAACAACTCATACCATTTTTAGTGCATTCCTTGTAGCAGAACAACATCAGAGGCTCTCCTTGCATTTCTCCTTCAGCTAATGCAGGAAGACTAAGTCTTAACCACACAAACTCAATGCCAATAGCTGAACAGCACTGTCATAAGAGAGTTACGGCATTCCCCTCAGACCTATTTCCTCCACACATTACGTGTCAACATCAATCATGGATGGTTCTGAATCAGAAGGCTTACAATGAAGATCTCAGACCACCTTTGTCTTGGCTCCATCCGGCGCCTTCAGAAGAGCCCTGCCAGTCCGTCGCTTTGTGACATCTGCAGACAGAGCATTTGCAACATTTCATATTTTAAGGGTCTAAGTGGTTGTTGAAGCGTACCAAGTCATCACCCCTCCACACAATGGCAAGCTTTCTGCTTCCTTACACAAGCCTGACAGACTGGAAAACAGCAACGCAAGACACCGCAGCAGCACATCCCTACTGTTAATGGGTAATTTCCGTTATCTACCTCTGTCTTTCCATATCTGTCCCTTTTAAGTTCCAACATGCAACAAACAATGGTCCTATCTGCAATTTTAGGGCAGGGCAGGCACTTACCACACTGCAGGTGCACATATATGGGTTGGGCCAAGGTGAAGATAGACATAGGCTGGATGGCGAGTCCAGATTTGAGCAAGCCATGGCTTGGGACCCTCAAGCAGGCACTGAGCAATGAGCTGTAAGCAGGTGCAATGGGGCCAGGCGAGTGCTACTCATGAAACGAATGGCTCTGAAATCCTAACAGTGAGATCTCAGAGAAGTTCCAAGCATAGCTGTGAGCACATACATACCAAGTTGCCATACTTCAGACTGGTGCACCAGCCTTACCAATAGGTATTTTAGCATTATATAACAGTAATCTGTACACTGGGGTGCACAGTAACCATCTCCCTTATTACTTTCCTCATCCTCACACTGGGAGCACTGGGTCTTTGACCATTGCAGTGTAATCACAGATTAATGTGGTGGGAATCAGCAAAGTGCTACAAGGATGTTTAAAACTCAAATCTCACAGCCAACAGATCGAGTAAATCAATACCCAGCGTGGCACCAGGCTGCATTTCTGGGCAGCTGTAACCCTAAATAAAAACACATGAAAGCCAAGGGGCATAGGCAGATGTAGGATTCTATGGGATTTTTTTTCCCCCCTTAAGTTCACAGATGGTTCCAATCTCAGAGGTTTCTCTATTTATTTATGGTGACTGATACACAGTTTGTACTTGATTTTAAAGCAAGTTACAAGGAGGAGTAACTTAATGTGCTGTTTCCCATGGAACATATGGCAGGACTGGTATACGTCAGCACGAAGCACACGTAACATGGCATTTGCCTTATGCTAGGAGAAAACCTGCACTCGACACAAAACGAAGTCAGGACAGACTTAAAAAAAAAAAAACAAAAAAAGGAACTAGATGATCTTGTATCACACTTTCTTTCCTAAACAGTTCACAAATGTGATTCCAGACTCACAGTGGTAGCCTTTTTTTTTTTTTTTAAACAACACTTCCTTTCAAGAGTGCGAGGAATTATTTGGCACCTTCTGTTGTCTACACCACAATCTTAGAGGCAATCTGGGAACTTTCCGGTTTAACCACGTTGCTGATGATAGCCCAAAGCACAGGGACTGAACTGACCCCAGTGCTCTCCCTCAAGGCTCTTCTCCTGCAAGCAAAACAGATCCTTGCTTTGTTCCTCTCTGCAATTCTTGGGACCCGTGGTCATGGAAGGGAAGTTCCATAGTACCGAAAAGGTCTACAGGAATCCCAAGACAAAAGCTGTCATCCTGAGAAAAGCCTTTCAGATGCCTGGTTTGTACTTTTTTTGAATGTGTTGTTTCTTTTGCTTTTTACGTTGTTTCAACTGTTGATGATGCAAACTGGTTTTCCCCATCACCAGACAGATCTGTCACCTTATAGGTCTGCGTCCACAAGAAAAATTCATCCCATACAGTAAACACAGAAACACGCCCTTGAATTTCTAACTGGATTTGCAGAATGAAAGACAGCACAAGCTCAGCACAAGGCCTTTCTACTGAAATTACCAAAGGGGTATTTCCTTCAAATATCCTTCTCTTCTCGAGCTCCTTCTCCACCCACACCTAATTGGCCTTATTCATAGATTTGCAAGCTAGGACTGGTGAAAACGACCAAGTCCTGATGTTTTTGTACTTTAACATACAGGAAATTCATCTCTTGTATACAGACCCAGGGGGCAGAAAGATGCAGGCTGCTTTTGTAGCTAAATGCCACCTGGTACGCAGAGCAACACAGGGCCACAGAGATACCTGCACAGACAAACAGCTCTTCTTAAAGGTTCTCTGTATAATACCAATGGCATGGAATGTCACTTTCAAAGAAATCTTTGCATAGTAAATTCATTCTCCTCAAAGAATGCATTTATAGAAAGAAAAAAAAAAAACACAAACGAACGAACAAGAAACTACATTTTTAGGACAAGGACATTCTGATAAATTAAAATACATTCATCCTTTTAAATAAATTTAAATAATTACATGCTGCGGAACACCTTGAAAAGATTCCCCTCCCTGCTCCCTGTAATTTACTGTAATGAGGGACACTAGTTAACAGTGCCAGTAACAGACTGTTGTGGTAACTCATCATGGCCACTACAACCCAGCTCTAATCAGAAAACGAGCATCAAGGATTGGCCATTGCAATCACTATAAGATTGAGATTATTTAAAAAAAAAAGTTTTAAAAGGACCTTTGTTTATTTGATTAGCTCCTTGCCATCTATTT
This sequence comes from Numida meleagris, assembly GCF_002078875.1. Taxonomy (NCBI): domain Eukaryota; kingdom Metazoa; phylum Chordata; class Aves; order Galliformes; family Numididae; genus Numida; species Numida meleagris. The sequence goes on along the minus strand of NC_034427.1, from coordinate 4,033,210 downwards.
CAACTCTTCTCTCTTTTGCATGTAGTTACTGTTCACTCATCTCTCCTAGCTTACCTCGCCAGGAACACAGCTCCTACGAGCACAGGGAAACGTTTGCTACAGCACCAATAGTGCACGATCTAAAGGCTGGGTTACCCTGAAAAGCACTCAGTCAGAACAAGATGCACAATAACTGGATCCACCAAATGAATAGGAGGCATCACAGCAAGACAGTTATGATGAACAGAAATAAGCTTGGAGAGAAGAAACATCATTTTACCAAAGCATGCAATTTTATTGAAGCCAAAATCACTCTTGGAGACAAACCACCCTTTGGAGAGCTCTTTTGAAGTTGGGTCACTTTTGATCAAAGACAGCAACTTCCCAGATATTTTGACTGACCCTCCCTGCATTCTGCAAAGGCAAGTCTTGAACAAGGGAACTGCCATGATCTGACCACCTCACGGTGCAGAGGTGGCAAGAGCCATCTTTGGGAGAGAGAACGTTGTGTGCCCGTACCCTCTCTTGCTTTTGAGAAGCCACAGCGCAATGCCATGCAGCAACATCGAACCAGTATTGACTGTGTTGTCAGTACTGCTCTTGGAGCTTAAGCCATGACAACCTGGTAAAATACCCAAATTAATCAGGAAAAGATCCCCACTGCAAGCCTGCAGATACTGCACTGAGAGCGAGTGCCCCAGGTACATTCGTGTGATACTGTACAGTATCCTGTGGATCAGCGTGTATCTTATCTGTACACTTTACCCTGATAAAAGATCATCTGAACCTGCACCTTTCTGACGTGTTGGAATCAAGACAGACAGGGAAGAATCCAGCCCTCACTATTCCGAGCTGGTAAACCCAAACACTGCCGGTAAATCTCATCAGCTGTGATCTACGGGATGAAAAACATCCAGCAAACTACAGCACTTTTGTTTTGAGGTTTTTACTGTGGGTTGTTGCTTTTTTTTTTCTCCTTTTTTTTTTTTTTTCTTGATAAAAAATTACTAATTGTTCCTTTCTGCTGTTAATTGGCTTACAGTTCCACTCACATTGTCAGGCTGCTGGTCAGCTGGCGGGCGCACTGTGCTTTCCCAATAGATGTATTTCGCAGCTGGAATCTGCAGTCTGGAAGGTCCTTCCCATTTCCAGCCCTGCACTTCTTCCAGGCAGAAGGGAGGGGAGGAAGAGACAGATGCTTTTCCACAGAGACGTAACAACCCTAGCAGGTTCTCAGCATGTCAATAACAATCTAATCAGGCTGCATTATATTGAAGGGAAAATGAGATTTCTGACTTTGCCAGAACACTTCACACATCCGCTTGCTCTTACAGACACATACAACACACTCAGTTTCCAGATGCAGATAAGGATAACCACACAGTGGGGAAAACAATCCAAGAACTAGTCTAGCCAACCCCAGCTGGACATCAGCCTCTTTCCATCTCCTCTCCTCGCTCTGGATTAATGATCACCGCCTGCAAATTTAATGAAATTTTGTAGACAACTCATTTGTGTTTATGGCACAGGCAGTGCCCTGCTGCTCTGAGGATACATAGGAAAGAAAGATGACACAACAAGCAGTCCCACCTTACTCCTCCCCCCAGCCCTACAATCACAGGGAAATCGGGCAGGGCAGGAGGAGCACGAACTGGACCTGGGGGGGACCTGGTGGCACCTCATAGGAAAGGGGCAGCCATGAGGACCCCTCCTCCCAACGTGGCCCACAGCAATATCACACAGCTCACCCAAAGGTAATGAAAGCACAACACACCAGCCTGTTCTTCTGCTCAGTGTAGTTCCTCCCAGAGCTCCCTCCTCGGGCAGGGCTGGTTAAAGCCAACCTCACACCCAGGGGGCATCGACTCCAAGTGATAAGAGCTAGCCTAAATTAACAACAGGCTTGTGACTTGGTGAGCCATGAGCCCCCCCTTGGTTTGCTCCTTTCTCTGCAGGCTCTGAGGCAAGGATTCAAAGCCAGTAGCAATCTGTCCTAAGCAAAAATAAATAAATAAATAAATAAATAAATAACAGAACGATTAAATAATACAATAGGATTCTGATTCCAGATTCACTGCCTGGAAGAAGGGGAAGGAGATTTTATTTCTTTCCTGGCTGACTACCTAAAGTAAAAAAGAAAAAAAAAAAACAACTAGATCCAGTGAATGAAAAAGAACCTTTGAGTCTAAACGCCTCAGTCAGGTCATCCAAATTCCCGGTTGCCTTGATCTCTTTTCCAGCCAATGAGCTTCTCTTAAGCTCTGACTGATGGTGTCATATATTTAAAAATGTGTTTATTCTGACAGTTTGCTGTGCTTTTATGTAAGAGGACAGGCAAGCAACTCATCCCCCAAACCTCAAGGAAACAGCACAAGTCCTGGCTGCTCGTCTAGTTGGTTCCCTGTGGACTGTTGATTCTTGGACAAGCAGTTATTCCATCGTTAAAATATGTACTTACCCTGAAAAAGAAAATGCACACACAAACACACAACTAGGTATTATGAGCTTTGGTAGATCTGTGACTCCGATCTTGTGACTAAGGTGTCAGCTGCTTCTGCAGAAATGGACATGGTAGTGGAAAAACTAAAACAAAGAAGAGTGAGTACTGAGCTGCCCACAGCTGGACTGAGCTGAACTTCCACTGCTCACTGCTAACGCTAAGCTTCCCTCGTCGCTCTGGTGTCAGTGAGGTTATGGAAACCAGAGAGGCAAACAAATGGGAATTTCTAAACACATCAAGGGCTAAAGGAAGGGGGAAAAGGGTGTGGGGGAGCATACTTGGAGAATATCCGTTCTGTGGATAGTGGTGCGTTTCTCAGGGTACCCAAGAGAAGGGGAGATATGCCTGTGCAAGAGAGGTCATCTGGTATCAGATCACATCACCCCTTTCCTCTTTCCCTTGGCTGCCTTTTTGTATTCCCTTTGGAGCACATTTCCCTTTGGTTGTGGGAAACACATAATCCACCATCCCTCTTAAAAACATGTCACAGTGGCACAGCCTGAAATAGAAACCAGATTTCTGCCTTTGAGTCCCCTGCTCTACCCTCCAAAAATCAGAACTAGGACCAAAGGGACAGGACTTGGCAGCCAGGCACAGCCCCACTGTACAACAAGGGATCACGTGCATTACTCCAAACACCACTGGTGAGGCTCCTCAGTCCCCTTCTCTGCCTTCCCCTAAGGAAGGTTTTCACATGAATGCCTGCATGGCTGCTGGGGAAATGCACTCCCAACTCTGTGTACACATCTATGTGCTCAGGGGTCAGCAGCCCTGAAAACGATGCCCAGACAGCAACATGATGAATGGAGCACTGGAACTAGATTAAAATAGACTTTCAAACGCAGTTCAATTTAAATAAATCCCTCTATTTTTGTTGCCATTGACTAGCTTAAACTACGTTAAGTCTCTGCCATTTGTCTTCTTTTTTTATAATGAATTTGTCATTAACAGAAATAGCCTTTAAGAGAGTAACACAGGCACATGAGCTCACTGTCTCCTTGGCTGCATTCCCCCGCTGCATGCTGCCTCATTCCCACAGGTTGCCCCAGTGAAGGTCCCCATTTACACCCAGACCATAAAGCCCTAGGTATGCCCAGCTTCCTCCCCATGCTGCCTTTGTGCAGCTCCTTCCCATCCACCCCCATCTCCTCCCCAAGTCCCAGCACGCAGAGACGCAGCTGTGCCCTCCACATCTGGATCAGGCTCCCTGTACCACCACCCTGCTGCAGCTTGGTGTCCAGCTAACAGACCAGGGCACAGAGGGAGCCCAGGGAAGGCATGACCCCTGTGGTGATGGTAGGCACCTGAGCTCATCTACCAGCTCAGGCCAGGAGCCACTGGGCATCAGCCGCTAGCTGCTGGTCGAAAAAGGAACATTTTCAGCTGTAAGGCACAGCAATTTAACATCAAATTTGCCATTGCTGTTATCCCATCAACGTGGAGCACCCCTGCCACTATCAGAGATGTCCAGAACCAGAAGAATGAATTTAGAAAATGGGATATTCCCATACATGGTGCTATCACAGATAAGACATTTCCATCCAACATGACTGGAATTAGTCTGGGACTATGACCATCGTATACAGTGCCCCACAGTAACACCTGAGGTCTCCACATGTAAACACAGACAGCCACAGGGCTGGTGCCCACCTCAGAACTCCTACACCCAGCTTTTGGAAGGAGTAGGCAGCTCCTCTCCACCACACAACAAAAAAAACCACAGCATCCATCTGTATGGTCAATGAAGCTCTTTCTCAGACTTCTGCACACCCGCAGGGATGGCAGGTAGCCCTGTGTTTCTGATGTTCTCAGAAATGTAATCAGTGAACAGATATATATAAAGTGCAAAAAGACTCAGATGTCAACATATAAAACCTTTTCCAGCTATCAAATAAAAGCAGAATAAATTGGCCACACAACAAAACAGCTGGCAAGGAGAAAACCCAGAAATCCAGCCCCTGCTTAACATCACTCAAGGGGACTGCCTGCTCCAGCATGAGCCTAAGAACCTAGGAAAACCATTTACTTACAAAGATGGGCAAAAAATAGTCAACATTCACTGTTGTTAAGTATTTTAATCTTGTTTTTGTTTTGTTTTTTTCAACAACAGTCCTCTGCAAGTCTGATGCACAGATGAACAGAGAGAGAGCAGCCCTCTGCCCTGGCCCCTCAGAACAATTCGCTGGTGCTTTGTGGATTCCCTGCAGGCTAATTTATGTTAAAGAACATACAGGCATTTTCTCTAGGTTTGGACACTGAAAAATAAATGAATTTTCCAGTGTCAGGATCCTAGGCGTGCGCAAATCCCAGCTCCTGGGCGCCTGGAGCCAACACAGGGAGAAGCAAGGCTGCCATGGGACAGCACTGCAGTCAGTGACACCATCAGCTCCTCTCACTGCTCCTATTGCTGCTAGCAGTCTTCATGCCACTTCACCTACTGAGCCACAGCTGCTGGTTAGGCAGCATTTTGCCCGCTTTCTTTCTTGCTTCTAGCTTATTCACGCTTTGGTGTAAATCATTATGGGCTCAGTCTGCAGTTACACAGCCCTATAAATCCCAGGGGCGGCACGCTGCTGGCAGCACGTCCTCTGCTCGAGCTGTCCATGATCACAGGCTGCGTACCAGCTTCCCTGCCAAACGGCTCCTGCCAAACCTCCTACCTGAGGCAGCCCCGTGTTTCCCACTCACACAATTTTCCCCGATCCCTTCCAGCTGGGGCAGATGCAGGCGGTGCTGGAAGGGCTCAGCAGCCCGGATGCTATCCTCAGGCCGGGAGTAACCTCAAGGACAGCACGGATCCATTGAGCTCCTCCCCTGCAACTTGGCAGAAAGTTAATGTTTTCAAAAACTATTCTCTTTTGACTTCTGTGAAGCAGGAGAGGTCTCAGGGATTTGCGTGCTGATCATCTTAACACCACATTAGCAGGTGGAGGAACTTGTTTGGGATTCCGATCAGAGAAGCACAGTTCAGAGAAATGGGTCGGAAAATGTCAAAGACCGACACCATAGACGGTTCTGTTTCTCAACAAGCTGGACTGCTAAAAAGGCCAGGGAGAAGAGGCTAGGAGGGAGAGAAAGGGTGTATGGTGCCAGGGAGGGAGGGAGAGAAAGCCTTAGCCAGCAAGATGAACATCCCGAGTCACTCTGCTGGGGAGGTGAGGCTGCTGTGCCAAGGAAAGGATGACAAAGTCAGTCTGATGCCTGGAGTTGCTCCACAGCATTTATTTTAAAAAAATCTTATTATGCTTTGTTTGCCAACAAAGGGTTAGTACAAACCTGGCCATGACCAGAGTACAAACACACACTGATGCGAATCCCACGGCTGCTCCTGTTCATGAGTACAAGCAATGGGTCAGCACGGTCCATGCAGCCCCGGGTGTGCAGAGCAGACTGCAGCGCCCTGGTGCTGAGCTGAGCCAAGCACCCACAAGGGACAGTGATCCCTTTGCACCTCTGCAAGAGTCAAGGGCAGCAGCTCGCCCCATCCCCGTGCCAGCCCAGATGTGCGGAAGCTGTGAACTTCTCCAAGAGGAATATTTTTGGATGAGAGAAAATCTTATTTTGCTGACTCATGGACGTGATCCTCATAAGGCAGCAGTGAATTTGTTGAGCTCTGAGTCTGCTTTGCCCAGATCTCCAAAGCTGCTTTGGGGATCTAAGCTACATACCAAAGCCTTTGAAAACATGTCATAGTTAGCTTCCTAGCAAATCTCAGCCTTTTTTTTTTTTTTTTTTAATAACAAACTAAAAGGTGAATACAAAACCTAATAACTTTCCATCACCATCGGAGCAATAATAGAGCACAACACCACACAGCCCTCTGAGAACTGGGGTAAGGTTGGGGCGAACTGGAAGAAAATACATCTCCAGTTCATCTTGCAGATAACACAAGTGTGTTGCTTCAGCACTGAGAGTGTGAGGACCTAGGTCTAGCTATGTTTTTGGGGAGAAATAAGATCTTTCAGGAGTTCAATCAGAAGAGCTGGGAAAACCAGGTAGGTTTCCAGGTGCCCTCTAACACTAGTGTGTCTTGCACACTCACCAAGACAAGTCTATTGAAACCCCAGAGGGGGTTGGAGGAGTCCATGGGCTCTGCTGGGGTTTGCTTTCAGCACTTGTTTCCAAAGGCTTCAGTGCTTTTCACAGCTCACTCAAAGGAAGGGCAAGGAGCAGACCTCCCCAGTTCGAGAGAAGCGCCTGTCCATCCCTTACACCAGCCAGAATCACTCCATTCCTTCATTAGCTTTGTTGTTTCCCCAGGTTCCTTTACTTTCTTTTGTCAAAAAGAAATGGCCAGAAGAGCCATTTAAACACACAGAGACAAAAAATAAAAAAATTCCCATTTACAATGCATCCTGAGTCCCATCCTGAGCCAAACCCTCACCAAACCCCACGTCAGATACACTTGCATCCCTCCCAGCGCAGTGTCCCTATGCCACAGCTGCTGCCTGCCAAGCAAAGGCGCTGCCGTGGGATCCAACGTGCCAGTGACAGAGCCAGCTCCCAGCTCACCCCACAGACTTGATGGAGAGAAAAAGGAGGAGGGGAACAAGGGGCAGACCAGCTTCCCACAGGTACCATGTGCTTTCTATTCTGTGAACTGAGCAGATACGAATGGAAATCACTGGTAAAAAAAAAATAATAATAAAGGGGGCAGTGGAGAACACAGAGCCCTCTCTGATCTTAATCAGTTTAGCAGTGCGTGGGACTTGTACACAGACACACTGGAGGAAAACAGAACCTGGTGCTCTTAGAGATGATCTTGTTTCACCTCTGTAAATAGAAATAACGCTTATTAAAGGGGTGATAAGGCTGTCCTGGATATTCTAATTGAACATTTCCTAGCTCTTCTGGATTAATCCAAGTTTTGTAGTTGAGAATGGGTTTTGGATTATGTGCTGTAAGCAGAATACTGTCAGCAGAAAATCAACGAGGAGTCGTGAGGGATCACATGTACCTCGGATTGTGGACACCTCACACAAGTCTGGTATCACCAGAAGAGCAAGCAACTGCCGTGTTCTGAGCAACCAAGCCCTGCACAAGCTCAGCAGTGGTCCTCAGCAACAGGGATGGGCTAAAATGCTGTATCAACAAGCAGTGCAGAAAGCCCAGAAACCATCTGACCTCACGGTGCTCCTTTGCAACAGCAATGGCAAAATGAGCCAGCCAGGATCGGAATCAGTAGCTGGTCCCATTGCCTGAACTGCAAACAACCCTGAAGGCTGCTTTAAAAAGAGAAACAGAATCACAAGATTTGTCAGCAGATTTTCATTGCAAGGAAGCTGAGGTCAACTGTATTCCTAAATTAATTTTCTAGTACATGTTGGTTAAACTTTAGGTAATTGTCCCTCCTCCACCCCTCCCCCTCCTTTTTAATAAGTACAATTTACTAAGTTGCGTAAAAATGAGTAATAACGTTAGTTTCACTTAGATCCAACATGAAATGAGTCATTTCTTTCCAGCACATGACCAGGCTGTTATTGCTCTCCCAGATACACGGCAATAAGACCTTACTTCTTGCCTACAAACAGTTACTGGAAATCCCCTGCCTCTTTAAGTGACAGTCAGTCCACCTGAGAAGGCCCCTTTGGAAGCCACCCTTCCCTGCCATGCCCCATCCCCGCCGCTGTGACAAGCCCTGGGAAAGCAGCACATGCTTTGTCCCACCCATGCTTTATCTGCCTCTGGTTGGCAAGGAAAAGTCTTTTTTGGCAATGGGGCCCAGAGGGAATAAACCCGGCACCGTTATTTATGGATCCCAGGCTCCACACCCCACTCACGACACGCTCCCTTCCCTTCAGGTCCATATAACCTGTACTCATTCTTAGGCTCTCTTCCTGGCTTTTCTGCCCCTCTCATCTCTCTAGCCTTTTACACTTCAAACTTTAGGAAGGCAGGGTGCAGTGTTTGTGTAAATAGCATGATTACACTGAAAATGCTATTCTTTATTCCCCAGCTCAGCTCTGCCCTTGTCCGGCCCTTAAGCCACAGCATCCTGATCTCATAACTAAGGCTCAGTTTAAGAAAAGCTGAGCGACTAAGCCAAGGAAGTTATTCTCTCTTCAAATAGCGAGACTGATGTTCAAAACAAAAAAAAAAATGGCAGCATTTCTTTAAAAGTACAATTCCTTAAACAGAAGGCAACATCAGGTTAATTCAGAACTATTTCTCTCTTTCCCGGGTGAGATGCCAGCACAGCAGATGCTGGGCATTTTGTAGCAAAGCAGCATGAGGCAGCCCGGGCTCAGCAGGGTTTGGGAGCGACCACCTGCATGGGAGCACGGCACTCACCTGCTGCTGGACCCCCAGCTGCTGCCCTGCACACGGGCAAGGTGTGATGGGTCGGCACTGTCTCACTGGGCGGTGGCAGCAACGCGTCTGCATAATCCATCGAGCTGCACTGAAACGAGGGCACTCAACTTTGGCTTTCCTCTGCTAAATTCATCTCTGACATTACCTGGCAAACTCTAAAATACACTGAAGTAGAAACCAGAGGTAGGATTAATGAGAAAACACCAAACAGTAATTAACCTATTTACTTTAACACAGTCTGACAGGAGCAGGTTACTGTGTCCAAAAACTGACCTGAGGGAGAAGCTCCCACGCTGCTTTCATGTCTTTTACAGCTCTGCTGGTCTACTTCACATCTCAGGTCACTGAGCTTGCTTTAAACACCAGGTGAACGCTCCCTGGTGTTCCTACTGACTGCTCCACTCACTGCCAGCAAGCTCAAATGCCCAAATACCCCGGCCACAGCCCGACCTAGGCTCGCCCTTCGCTGCCCTCCAGAAACCAGCCCGGAGCTTACCAACATCTTTTTCCCTGCCAAGGAGATCTCTTTGCTAAACCAACCGACACAGCAGAAAGGGACAAAACACCTTTTACACTCCCGAGCTTACTTTCAAGGTCAGGAATGGAAAGAGGAAGTGTTTCCTTCCCACTGGAGTATTAGTTTGTTTGTTGGCATCCTATGACTGCACTTGCCATAACTCCAAATCCACGTGCCGCTTTCAGCCCTCTTGGAGCAGCATGTGTTGTACTGAGCCATGCATTTTGTGTGCAGAGATAGCAGCTCTGGAAGTGAACATCCAATGGCACTGATAGTTAGCGAGCACCTTACTTTGTCCCTCAGTATCCTACAGTGAACAGAGATTTTAACCTTTTCCCCAAAAAAACCTTCTCTCACACTTCATGTCAGAAGCAGGCACAAGGGGATCTCCTTTCACATTTTTTGGGTTGGTCCACAAGTTGGGAAGAAATCATCAGTTTACGCAGGACTGTTATATTCCTCTAGATTTACACAAACGTGACTGACACCACAGCACTGGCCAAAATTCACATAAGCTGCCCTCCTGCCTTCACATCTGCAAAGCTCATCTCCATGGCACTTCTAAACATGACTACAAGTAGGTGTTCTGAAGCTCCTATTCAGATCCCAAGCAGAGGAACTTCTCTTGTATATTGCTCGAAGTATGAGCTAGCAATACTGAAAGCCCATTTTTTCTTTGTCTTTCGACTTGAACTGCACATCACCCTCTTTCACACTTCCCAGTCTGAGCCAGCTTTTAATCCATTCCCTTCCAGCTCCTCAGTCCTCAGAGTACACTGAGGTCACGTTTCCTATATTTTCTTTGTAATCACAAACCCTACAGAGAAGGGGGGAGGGAATTTATTTTAAGATCTTCCATAACTCAAGAGCTGGAGCTGCAAGAAAGGACTGTGCACTGCGGCACTGATGATCAAGCCATGAGTTGGCAAGACTGGGCTTTCATTCAACTGAACCACAAATTCACTTGAAACTGTGACTTGCTTTTCTTCTTTTGTTTCAGATCAGCCCGGCATCTTTTCTGACAGAAAACGACCCAGATCATTTCTGCTCTGAATCATCAACAAAGAAGGGAAAGGAAGAAAAGTGAAGGTATCACTCTCCACATCTCCATCCCACAGCATATTCCAGAGGGCACAACTCGATCGTAACTTCTCTCACTTTCCCATGACCTCTTGCAAAATAATCCCTCCTCATGCCCAAGACATAAAGCAAAGCAGTTCCTTTCACCCTTAAAGTGCACACTGCCTGTGATGGAAAGATAAAAATCATCCAACAATGCACAGAATTTCAGCTTATCGTAAGAAAAATGATACATCAGCCACTTACGGCAAGGGCCACGCAGTGAGTGCAGCTTGCCCAAGGTTACAGGAGATGCACGACCTCTGCCCTGTGCTTACTCAGCACCCAAGTGGGGCAGGCAGACCATTGCTCTACCACAGCCCAACTGTGCAGGAACACTCATCCAGGGGAGCTGCCTTCCCCTTCCCCAGTCTCAGGAAGCACTTGTAGGGCATGGCTGCAGCCACCCCCACACCAGTATCCAGACGATACATCCACACCAGAAAGCCTAGCACGTGTCCTGAAGCAGCGTGACTACACCATTAGCTCAGGTTTGGGGCATTCGTACGGTGCAGAAGTCAAGCCTACCTGTTTGGGACCACATTTCCTACTGCTTCCAGCCCCGCAGACACAGCACACATAGGCACAAGCTACAGCAGCCACAGTTGTATCCTCATGCCCTCAGCCCCAGCAGGTGCAGGCACAGCATCCTTTCCCAGCTGCCCTGCATCACCCACCTTTCCCTCATGAGGCAGAGCTGCAGATCAGCAGCAGTGCTCCAGGTTCCTTTATTCAGCCACAACACCTGAGCCCAGTCCAGATGCAGGTTTATGGTGTCTTTGGTTGCAGGGCCCGCAGAGGACAAAGCACATCTTGATCTTCCTTTGAGGACCTCTGGAAGCCATCAGACTCGTGCAGTTATGGATGGCGAGAGGAGGAGTACGTTACATTTCTTTTCTTTAGACTGTGGACTACAGAAAACACAAATGATGTGGTTGTTTTAACTGATCGCCCTGGTTGTGATTTAAAAAGAAATAACAGAGAGCCAGGAAAACCCAGATTTATGGAGCTGCAGACTGTTTCCTAATAGCATATAAGAGAAAACCTGCCTGTATGCACAGGCTTTGCCAGCCCTCACATTTGTCATCTGTACTGGTTTTACATCCAGGGGTGTTTCTTCAAAATATCTCTAGGTAAGCCGGAGCACAACCACAGCCCTGCTCTGTACAGCCAGACCTGGTTTGCTCCGAAACAAACACGGAGGCCACGAGGCAGGAGAAGCACTGGGCTGGTCCCTCCTCAGGAAATCCCAGACACATTTCCAAACAGCAAATTACACAGGTATAAAGACTTGGCACATGGGTCAGGCCGGCTCTATTGCTGTACGCTTACCTTCCACATAGCTTTAATCCGTTCATTTTCATCATTAGCTGTTTGACTGCATAATCATGCCTTTACAAAAGTGCAGCCTTCTCCCTGTAAGATCACCCTTGGGAAGCCAAAACACTTCAAATGCAACGGTTGGCATTAAACAAGAAGGGTTACTGTTGTGCTTCTTGCCCCTACTTAAGCTCGATTTGGGTGTCAATTAGAAGCACGGTCCAGAGACAACTGCTGGAAGCAGAGAGAATACAGAGGTTTCTTGCCCAAGGCAGAGGAGGGGGAGGGAGGCAGGCTGGGGTGACTGCTCCTCAGCCAGCTTCTGCTAATCGAAGCGAGGCATCCTCATCAATATCACTTTACTTTGGCAGCTCTTCAAGAAAAGTAAAAAAAGGGAAAGAAAAATCACACTCCTCTTGTGCAACATGCTTTAATTGCCATGTATATCACACACCAATGAGAAAATCCAGGGAGTGCACTGTACCATGATGAGCTGCATCACCTTTCATGCTTTAAAGGGAATAGTTGTGCAGCTGGGAGATGACAGGGGGTGGCACATCCCCTCTGGCCCACAGGGCACATTCTTTGCCACTCCATCTGCCACCTCCAGCTGCAAAATCCTCATCACCACCTCGAGGTCATCTCAGAGTGAAGCCCACTGCTAGCACATGGAAGGAAACCACTTTGGTTTGCTGCTGCCCCACAAGCCTCACTATCCCCCTCTCCCCACTCTCTGCTCTCCCTTCCTCTCCAGTGTATTTAAAGCACCTGAACATCCAGGTACTGAGATATCCCAGAGCAAGCTTTCCCTCCCCATCCTGCTCAGATGGCTCTTGTCACCAGTTCCCTCCAGCCCAACTTTCAACTCCCTGCTTTCTACCAGGGCTTCCCTCCCTCCTTTCTTTCCCTCCTGCTCACGGCTCTGGAGCTTGCATTATTTCCTTTCTTGGAGCCTACAGTCTGGAGCCAGCGAGGTTTGTCTGCTTCCCTGGGTTCAGCTAATAAATTGGGATCAGGGGGTCACACAGCAGGGGACTTGGAAGCCTGAGAGCCTCTGACACCATTTTTATTAGTTTCTACTATACATACCATTTCAGGAGCTGGGATGCCATCCCAGTGGGGCCCTACCCATTGCTTAGTAACTAAGATTTTGTAATCTAAGTTTTGACAAGGTCATTTTTTACCTTGGGAGAGGGCGGGGGAGGGAGAACCCCCACATACATTAATTACACAAACACTGTGGGGACAATGCAAATAGGAACCCATTTCCCCTTTGCATCAGGGCCAAAGAGTGAAAAATCTTTTTACTATAGGGCTATTTCCAATCAAACAGATCAGGATACTTTAAACACACCGCTACAGCCCTGTCCTGTGCTTGCAGTTCAGATGAGTGCCTGTCAGCCTGTTCCCTGGCCATCCCTAATGAAACACGCTGGCAACAAAACCTGGGGGTACCACCAAGCATGCCTTATGTGAAATGCCCATCCACCTCTGCTGGAAGCACAAGGGTGACTCTGATGGAGCTAAAATTAAAGAACAAAACACCCACCAGCTTCAGCATCACACTGCTGACTGACCCTGTGTTTAGTTAAACACTGCTGGCACATAAGGTACAAATTACCTTTTGGCAAGCCCTTGTCCCAGCAGACAGAGGTGTGAAGAGCCCAAACACCTTCTGGCCTTGGGGTCACTCAGAATCACTACTTCCTGATATAATGTTTCTTAGACTAATAAGCAGGACATTTAGAAAGCATGGGAAACACAACTACTGTGACAAGTCAGCTCTGGGACAATCTGGTAAGAGCAGGTACAGATCCAGCCATGCCGAGAAGCACTGCCCACCTGCTGTGCCCTGCCACTGCTTTATGGAGATGGTGCTGCTCTGAGGAAGTTATCTGCTCAGCTGAAGCAAGGCAGAAGTCACCTGGGCCCAAAGCCTCAGCAGATAGGGCAGAAAAGGGGCCAGTTTGCCAAGCTGGACCTTCCCTCTTGCACTCAGTACTGCTTTGCTGTGCTCATTAACCCCTGTTCGTTTTTAATCCCCCCCAATCCCACACTGCTCTCATTCTAGAAGGAGCAAGAAGATCCTTTGGTCACTGCTACCTTTGCCTTCCACCCTCTCCCTGATCCGGAGCTGTGTGAGGTGTATGCCTCTGATGTGGTTAAAGTAGGACTGAGACTGAGTAATGCTTTGGGGCCCTTTGGTATGTGTTTTGCTGGCTGTCACCTCATCGGGCTCCAGCATATGCTTTGAGGTTAAGTTCCAGTGTTTGTGTTTTGGGCCTTTATTGTGGTTGCTTGATTTGTTCATGATGGCCTTGGCTCTGCCACCCCACAAGCAAATGCAAAATTCACAAAGTGGTGACTCAGTCATTTTATCCACTGGCAGCAGCAGCTGGCAGAGGCTCAAAACAGATCAGAGAACAGGGCAACAAGTGTCTCCAAGATGGATTTCAGACAAACTAGGAAAAATGAAAAACCTGAAAAAGCATGGAGAGAAAAAGCCTGAAATTAAATAAAGAGACAGAAAAACAGCTGGAATGTCAAATATAGACCAAAGAGATCAAAAGTAAACCAGCTCTGTGATAAACAAGGAAGTGTACTGTGGCTCTGAACAGCACGACTCGAAATATGGCAACTTACTGGCCCATACAGCTTTTTCCATTGGTTAAAGGCAGCTTGCATGTCAAAAGAAGTTGCCTTTTGCTGCCAGCACTGTAAGCTCAGAGCAGAACCTACAGATGAAGCTGTTTTCTTCCTGCTTCAGGCATCAGCCCTAAAAATAAAATGACCCTGGAGGACTCAAAAGCTGGCTTGCTCTTTTGGCTGATAGGATGTGAAGTAGGATAGCAAGGCTCAGGCTTGCTCTTCTGCAGCTATATGGTCACTGTGGGTTTTCAAACAGCAAAAATATGTCCCCAGACATGAAGGGAGGACTTCATTCTGACCTGGTTTTACATCACGGTAACAACTTCATCCTAGGAGGTGAAAAGAGAAAAAAACGATCCTTCCAACATGTCTTCTGTCTGACAACACAGCAGCAAAGGCCCTTACTCGCTGGACATGCAGAACTGCGAATATTATCAATGAGGAATTACAGCACCCGGCCACTCATCTGAACTGAAGCTGTGAATTTTCCAATAAAAGCAAGACATTATGAATTATGACCTAAGTAAAAAAGACATTTCTACCTTAACCACGTTTCAGGCTGAACACAGGGAAAGTATCACATATAGAGCTCTATGATAAGGTACTTGATAATAAAATATCAAGTTCTCCGAGGGAGGAAAGACGGTCTTGTGGTTAAGCACAGAGTCATGATGCCTGGATCCTGCCCTTGGTATGACCCACAGTCACCCTGTGAAACCTCAAGCAAGTCTTGCATGAGCTGTGTAGTACTTGTGAAATCACTACAGCATGTAGTGCTCTTCTGTTTTTGTTTTTAAACACGGTGCACAGCAATTTACATTCAGAGAGCTTCATAACTCATTGCTGTCTCTTTGATCTCCAGCTCCAACCTTTCTGGCAAAATAGCAATTAGAGCACAAGTGCTGAGCAGGCTCTTTGTTGCTGTCCATGCCCTATCAGACTCAGAAAATGATTGTGACTCAGTCACCTAAGCTGCATTCTGTCTCTTCATGTGTAGACTGGGAGTCATTATAATTGCTTTCTAAGCATTAATTGATTATTCCTCATAGCACTACTCTAGAATTCCTAGAACAGAGAGGAAGAAAACCAACAAGAGGAGAAGACAGCAACAAAACTGGGAACTGCTAATAATTTTTTGCTTACTTCTTTTCCTCCTCTGAGCACCAAATGCCCAAGTATTTTTCTGCTCATATCCTGACTTCGCCATTGCAAACCATGGTTTGTTCTGTGACTTCAGTCTACTCCATCCCAGCTTCATTTTATTCAGACGCAACTCCATTACAGAAGTGAAAGTCTGTGTTCTCAAGGGTGACCAGCAGGGATTTTCCTAAATCCCATGAGAAATGAAAATAAGTTCATTTATATCACCACCTGTATTTGCTCCAATGAAGAAAATCTTCTATCTTCCTTTGCAATTGGGGAGAACATGGATATCAGGAGATACCTAGGCAAAGTTACCATCTACAACTTCCCTATGCTCTTGTGTATTTTCAGGGACTGCTCTCACATACACATTTTTTCTCCTGTTGGCTGAAGTCCTTCTGCAGCTCTGCACATCTCCCTACCTAGAGGTTGAAAAGTAATTATGGCCAACAAACTACTTCGTAAGAAGAGAAATTAATTCCCTTCCTGCCTGGGGCTGAGGATCAGCAACAAATCTAGAACGAAGGCAGAGCAGTGTTAGGTGTGTTCCATAGGCAGATTCACTCCGCATTCTTGATCACTTCCAGCGACAAAACGACCAAAATAAAACACAAGTTAGATTGCAAAACTCAAGTCTGATTCTCACATTAAAATAAAAAGAAAAAAAAAAGGAAAAAATACAAGCCCAAAAAGCAATCTTTGGAAAAGTTTATATGGTAAGAGGCAAGTATATACCCTAGCGTGGTAATGCAAATAGTCTCCTTTTCTGTGATGAGTACATTCTCAGCTCGTAACAAATACTGCTTACAGAATCAGTTTTAGTTGTGATTTTTATGATGCTTGGCTAAAATGATTTTACTATTACAGTTATTTAGTCACAGGTCAGTCTGTCACATAATAGCAGCTGCTATCACAGACTAACTGGAAATACAGTCTGCACATTTTACTTCTAAAAATCAGCTTCTTCTCATTCAGGTAACAACATGGAAGCAGGTTGAAAGGACATAAGGAGCATTTAGACACAATAAGCAAGGCTCGCTGGCAAAGATTCAAGCAGGCATTCTCTGCCCTTCGTAAGACACCCCCAAAGTGTCCCACCTGAAACCCAGAATTTTCTAATGGCAGAAAGGAAAGCTATTTGGGAAAAATACACAAGTGAAAAATCAGACATTTTAGTCAGCAGGCAGCTAGCTGAGCACTCATTTCTCTCCTCAGAGAATGTTCTAATGGAAAATCTGACTGATCTGTCAGAGACTGTTCCAAGGCAGTGATACTGAGTCATAAAGCAAAGCTGTAGCTACCATACAGCCTGATCCAGTGCCCCTGAAGTCAATAGGAAGGCTGTGGAACAGGCCCATACAAATTAAATAATGTTTGCAGCATGGTGGTTATTAGCTCAGACCCGGTGGAGGAGCTGGCAATGAAAGGCTGCTGCTGCTTTCGTGAGGACTCTTCTCTTGCTGTTATCAATGTCATTTCTGTCCAAGGATGTTCTGCAAATTGAGACAGGCATCAAACTGAGGAGTGCTCTCTGGACTTCGTTCTTGGAAGAGAGTGGAAAAAACCATTTCACAGCTGTAGGCTGAGCGTGAGAACTGCAGTAGGTGACAGAGAGTCACCACTCTGTGAGAGCGTGACTGGTTGACAATGTATGGGCTTGGTTTTCTGTTATCTTGTGTGAATTCAGTGCTGGCAAAACAGAAGAAAATGCTAGTCTATTTAAATCCTGGGATGGGAGATGCAGCCAGCACTGAATAAGAAAAAATATTCTCCCTTAGCTGAAGAAGGGATCAAAATGTATATGAAGGGCAAGCAGTAATAGAAATCAGACACGGAAGTATAATTCAGGACATAAGAGAAAGGAATCTTCAGAAGGGCCACCAAACAAGACTTAATTGATCTCATGATGCAAGGCACATCCCTTGAAGCCAGCCACCTCTTTCAACGGGGATGAGGGATCAAAAATGGCAAAGCACTATAATATGCCAATTCAGGAGGACAAAAAAGAGACAGAACTGTATGCTATAGGACAAAAGAAAAGCCTCAGTGAAGCCCCTAACCTCAATCTCAGCTCTCAGTTTATATACAAGACAGGAATAGCACAGGCAGTGGTAGCTTCTTGCGCTGCAGCACTTGGTTCTCACCTGGAAGGATCCCTGGGAGGGGAGGAGAGCACCCAGCCATCATCTGCAAACAGTGGCATCAGCAAATCCAGTCCCTGATGGATTTCCACTGGAGACTATTGTCAAGAAGGCACTGAAAGCAAAGGGAGGATGAGAAGAAGAATGTATTTAATCAACTATACTATACCGTACTATACCAATGCCAAAAGCCTGAGTAATAAATAAGAGGAAACGAAATTAGTCATTTATGAGCACTAATTTAACCTAGTTGTTATCACTGAACCTCAAAGAATGACTTGCATCACTGAATGTTTCAATCAGTGCTTGTAATCTACTAAGATAGAGCCCACTTCTTGGAAGAAAATGAGTGGAAAAGGTGGCATTACCTATAACCAAGTCGTCACCCAAGAAGAATGCTAACCTGAACGTTTCCTACCTGATGAGCCCAATAGAGCAACAAGATGGAATATTAGTTGACATCCTCTACCGTCAAGCCAGAAAGAAGAGTGGCATATAAAACTTGTTGCTTATGAGGAGTAGGATGAAAAGTTAATCCACTAGCCTCAAGGCTGGGGGAAAGTCACCAGCCTGGGGAACTTACACTTGGCAAAGAGAGGAACTGATCACACCACAAATTTAGGGGGAACAGAATTATAGTTAATTATCAAGTCAATCATACTTGCTACAGGCAAGCCTAAACCAATAGCAATGCACACTTGAGTCCTTGAAAAGTTTCCAGCTTTGTGAAACTGTTATGGGCAATTCAGGGGAAGGAAGAATCTCACTGACCAAATTTAGTGCATGACTGGGAATTGTTGATGAAGATTTTATTACACACCCCAGATACCACAATCCAGTAGCCAAGCTAAGAGACGGTACTAGTCAAATAATTAAGTCACACTAACAAATTGCATAAACCTAATACAAGCAAGGGAAATGTACAGCTATTAGGATAAAGCATTAAGTAGAATAAATCAAAAGTTTCCATGGAATCTGTACTTAGAACTAACATTAAGATGCAAAAGACCAGAGGAAGACATTTTTCAAGACAACACACCTGAGAAATTTTCATTTTTTGCTGCCAAATCTTGCTCTTTTCCAAAATATGCTCATGATGCCAGACTCATACAAGCTATGGAAGCATCATCATTCGTATCAGATCTTCCAGAAAGCAAAAGCCTGTTTCTAGTGACATACACAGTGCTCTTCATTGAAAATCATGGAGGGCAAGAAGTGGTAATCATCACTCATCGACCTTCTAACATGCATAGCATGCAATGACCTTGACCTTATTTTTAACCTCTTCCATGCCATGCCCTGATGGGACCAGCCCTGCAGGGCTATGCTAGTTAAAGCTTCAGTGATTATTTCTAAGTGACAGATGGAGTGTCAAAGAAAACAGCATCTGTCCAAAGGGCCCCAGTAGGTGATGCTTCACAGAGTACCTCCTGAACATCTGCAGTAATTAAATGCTTAAGCTGAACAAAATTTAATTTTGCAGGCTGTGTTGAATCAGCTATAGTTCACTGCACAGGAGCCCTTGATCTCTTCTGTGATCCTAGAAAACAGCGCTGCTTGTCCCTTAGCCCTCTTCACGCTGAACTTCAGAACTGTGGCAGCTTGTTTGTTCAAAAAATCAGCACTTGGTGCCTAAGTATCCAATTTGGCATCTAATGAAGTTGTTTCCCGTGTCTGCAAGGAGACTGCAGTCAGAATTTTAAAAGGAGGAGAGGATTTTACCAGAGCACAAGTCTTTTCAGTTTCATTTAGCGTTGTTTCTCCCCCTCCAGAACTGAGTAATGTTATCTTAATAAACACAGGACCTCTATGCTTCTCTGGTGAGCTGAACACCATCAAGAGACGTTGTCATTCAAGAGATGTTACTGATGAGAAAGAGCACGAAGGAAGTGAGAAGTGGAAAAGGCCGGAAACTTATCAAGGTTAGAGCCATTTTCATTTGATGGTTGGCAACCTTAAATGCCCCAGCACAAGGAAGAAATATTCTCCTTTCCCTCCCACAGAAGAGAGGCAACGTTCAGTTCCTCAACAAGACCAGCTCAGTAAGAGCAAACTTACAGATTTCCAACTTCTTAAACAAGCACTTGGCTAACCCTCCTCCTCCTCACAAGTCAGTCCCAAAGCTGCAGTAGAGACCACTTGGTTTGCTGGCACTTAAACATACCTGAGTTAAGACTGCCATTTACTCCTTCCTACCTGCAGCATTCCCAGCAGCTTCAATTGACATGCTCCGTAGTTCACATGACCCTCTCATTTTAAAAATACAAGAAAAATCTCATCTGGGAGGTAGGTGAAAAAAGATGTTAGCCATTTGAAGAAGAACCTGCAACCACTACAAGCTGAAAAAACAGCAGTAACATCACGCCAAGCCGTCAGGAGGCAGGCTGGTCTGTAGAGAGGAGACAGCACTTCTTAAAACAGATGACGGCTGTCAGGCTGATACATCAAGCCTCACTGGACCAGATACTCACCACAGTCTCCTGGCTACAGAAAACAACACTGATACGTTCTTTGCAAGACAGAGAGGGACAAGGAAACGAAAACCCTTTGTGCTGCACAGCACAAAGATTTTATTATGGAGGGACAATTTTCTCAGCATCCCAAGTATCTGGTAACCCTGATCGTTCCAAACAGGGAACAAGTCATAAGATAAACGTTCAGCCTTGGGCACTTCTTACTCAGAGTAAGGTGCTAATATGGAGGCTACCTTATAATATGGGATTATGGTAATACATTGCCATTGCATTGCTGACAGTTTTTTTCATAGGTTTTCACTTTCATTGCTTAGTTCTCCACAGTTTTTATTATTTTCCTATATCTAGCTAATCTATCATATTTCTCAAGCAGCTACCACTTTGGGATCGTTTTTCTACTAGCAGTAATGTATTTCCTACCCATCTGGAGAAAGGGCACAACACACTGCAAAGCATCCAGCAAATATGTTCTCCTAGATCTGGGCTCTGCCTTCCTGTGACCCACCATGCCATGGACAGCTCAAGGTTACCTTACCTCTCAAATTCAAAAGTTTTTGATTCTGGACATAGCTTTGTACTTCAGAAAATTATCAGGATTGACTTCTCTATGTGACAAACCCCACACACAGTATTATGGGAGGCCTAAAAACATCAAAGTAAATCCTACTTCAAATACAGTTTTGGACAGCCAGAAGAAAACTCAGGAGAGAAGGACAGGGAAAAAAAGGCAGTGAGAAGGAAGGGAAACTCACAACATGTCTGATATGTACATGGGGGATGGGGAAAGAGAAGATGAAATAAAGGCCATGTCAAATGCCTCTGCTTTCCCCTCTACTTCGTTTAGAGAGATTAGGTTACTACAGTTCAACAGGACTCAGTTTGCTTATTGCTTTGGGCATTAAGAACTTAATGCAAAAGTAATGAAGTTAAACCTGTGGCACAGATAATGGTCATTAGCAGCCTTCTTTCCCTGTCATAAACCCGACCCTTGTTAACTCCCATTTTATCTTTCCATGCAGATGATTTTGAGTAGGGCAGGAAGTATTCTCTATTCTGTCCAATTTGGGGAAAAAAAGTCAGCTAGTCAGTACACTCTGATATCTACCAAAACAAAGCATCTCACCCCAAAATTACAGCCTGGGTTGTATTAGGATTTGGGTTGTTGAAGGAAATGTAGGAAGGAAAGAGAAGAATTGGATATCTTGACAGAAAAAAAATAGCTTTTAGGAGGGGCAAGAGCTCCAAGTCAGTTAGGGTTGAAATCTCCTAAGATGAGGGTGTTAAGGAAGACGTAAGGATTAAAAAGTTTTAGCCAGAAACAAAGCATATGTACTGCTTAGCCCCTTTCATTTCTGTCTTCCACATCAAGGATAACGAAGCTCTTTCCCCATGCATTAATTAGGCTCCTTCGGAGTTTACTGACTGAGGGCAAAACTGCCTCTGCAAACAGATCCGTGGTAGCTGTTGTGGCATTTCTGTGCCACTGCTCTAACATAGGGAATTGTATCTCTCAGCTCTGCTAAGCAAATCTCTCCTGGATTAGAGATATTTGAGCAAAAAAATACAGCCAAATATCTTACTCTTCAGTAGTTAGCAGAAGTTCTAATTTTATTTCACCAAAGACCTGAAAGGAGCATAATCATAGCCAAAATGGACCTATTTTTCATGACTGCAGAGGGAAAACTGTCTCATGATAACCCACATCTAAAAGGATGTTCTAGTTCATTGGTTTTCAGAAGCAAGATGACGATTACTAACTTCCTGATATGTTTCCATAAAGAAAAAAAAAAAGGACTTCTTTTTCCTGGGAATTATATGCTGGCATGAAAACTAAAGTGAATGTGTTGTCTATCTACAAGTGGAGAAGGAATAGCAACATTGGCCTTAAAGATAAATTAATCATTTTTGAGGTTTCACTGACAAGTGAATCCAAATACACAAAAAAAGACAGTAACTGAACCCTCAAGCCAATTGCAAAACTGTATTACCTTCAAAGGAAAGATAATCTGGCCCTCAAAGTGAAAATCCCTCATAATAATATCAGTCATCACATGAGTTACACCTATATTTGAGTAACAGAGAGTGAATTAGTCATCGCCTGATGAGCAAACAAAAAATGAAGTTTTGGATTATAGTCCCAGAGAATTATCTGGTTTCCTGTAAATTCACCAAAAAGGGAGGAAAACCACAAACTAGAATCTCAGCTTGGGGTAATTTTGTGTTTCATGTTGAAAAGGGGTCCATACAGGACATTGCTGAATAGACAGATAAAACACTCACATTTTAAGGTGTAGATGCCAATATGACTGCTTGAATAATCTCCCAATCTCCTGTTCAGCTTCTCATCTACTTTATTTACACAGACATATGTGATTTTGTTGCCAGCTGGTGATTTGGCAATAAAATGTAATCTGAGCCTAATGTGCCTAGATTTGTTTGGAAAAAAATAAACCTCAGATAAAAAAAAAAAAAACACCAAACTAAGTAGTACTTGTTTATAGAAACATTACGGTACCTTTGATCCTTTCTTCTGTTCTGCTTCAATATGCTTGAGTAAAAAGAAAATACGCTGTAAATTTCAGAGAGCAGCATGGGGGCTCCTATGTTTGTGTTGCAAAGACAGACTGAAGCCTTTAATCAAGACAAACTCCTGTAGGGCAAATTTCCCAATCCAGCATTAGTGTGGTGGTGTTGCTAGGTGGATCCTCATCCAGCCAATCTACAGTTCCTGTAACTTGTCTGACCCATTTCTGTGGCAGGGCAGCCCTGCAAAAGTGTTTGGGCACAAGAGGAGTAGGGAGACAAGAAGGTAGCATATGCAGCTGGTAGCAATGGGAATGGAGACATAAATGAATAAATACAAAAATATACAGAAAAATAATGCAGGACACTACATATGTAGGACTGAGACAAACTAGATACACATAAAGGCATTACAAAGCAGAGATATAAATATTATGGTAACTATAGCATCCATATGAAGAATGTTTCACATACCCAGGACTCTGAATAAAACCACTTACAGTAAATCCCTTGACCTTTTCTATAAATACATGTCAGACAAATACATACAGGCTTCTCCTTAAAATCCGATATTTATTGTATCTCACATCAAAGCCTAACAGCACATGGACAGATCCTAATAGAATTTGGGTGTGCAATTAGCACAGGAGAGGGAGAAAAGGTGTTCTAGCTGCCTGTCTCATACAAGGTCCAGGCAGGTAATGATACCTGCAAGCAGCAGATACCTTTGAATGTGAAATTGCTGCCATTGTTACACTTAAAAATAAGATGTGAAAAATGCACTCTTAAGGTCTTTCAGGACACCTCCTTCAAAACTAAGAATTTTCCACTGGGATTCAAAGTTAATCTGCTTATAGAAAAAAACAACAGTTTTTCACATGCTTCTCCATGTACTATGCCATGCTACTTAACTCAGCTACATTGAGAAATACAACATAGTATTGAAAGAAGAATATATTTAAAAAATACAGAAGTATGTCCACCTAAAAACTCTGTGTTCAAGCAGTGTAATGTGTTTCAGATCAAAATCTTGTCCTATGTTTAGAATAGCTATGAATATATTCAGTCAATTCTGAATTCTTTGTGATCTGAAAAATACTTTCAATTAAAACTCTCAATAAAAAAACAAATCAGAAAGACCTCCAGAATCACCAAGGGAAAGAATCATTTGTCTCTACAGCAAACCCAGTCCTGTGCATCAGTGACATAAAGTAATCTCATTTAGGAAATAGAACTTGGAAATCATTACCAGATCCCTGAGTTAGGAAAAGTAAGTAACACATCATAGTAGTACATAAGTAACACATCACCCAGCATACCCAAGAGTCACAAAAGAACACGTGGAGAAATTTACACAGTTGCAGCCAGTGTGGTACAAAAGGGTTTAATTTACCCTCCTCCTCCTCACGTCAGCACACCAGAGATGGGGAGGCTCTGGCAGCACACATCAAGAAGTCCCACAGTGGCCACCTTAAGTGGCTACAGGGCTATTTCCCAAGTCTTTTCCATGCCTGCATGGTTCTAGTAGGTCAAGTTTCTGATGGCAGATGGCTCACCATGCACAAGTGGACTGATCTACTTTAAGAGGCCACAATGCAAAATTGGTTGATTACTTCCAGTGTAAAGGGAACCAGAATTTGGGCCTTCTCCAGCTTTCTAATGACAAGTGGAAGCCATATGCAATTTCCTACAGCCATCCAAAGAGAGCAGGAGCTGAAAGATAACGTCCCCACCCATGTGGAGGAGTTTAAAGCCTGCTGAGAACCCCCCCCGCCAAATGTTCAGGCTCTCTGTGCTGCAGTGATTTCTGCAGCCTCCTATATCTTTGAAACATGAGCAAGTTATTGTTGGCATACAAAGAAGCTGGCAAAGTATCACCCAATGATTCAGCATATCAAGAAGTTAGATAAAGCATAATGAATCATTGTGCAAAAGGGTTGCACAACATGGACTGAAACAGTCCATATAAAAGCACTGTTGTATTGGAATGGAAATGGCTTCTTCATGGAAGATACCCATCTGCCAAAAAAAACATTGTATAACTGATGTTTTATGAGCAGAAGATCCAGAGGCAGATAGAGGCACTGATTCTAGGACCTTGCCTACTGTGACAGAGACATTAACATATGAGAAGATACTTTTGTTTGCTAGGATGATTTGTTTACAATTGTAACATCTGGTACGGGAGGTTTTAAAGAGATTCATTAATTGGAAAGAAGAGAGAAGAGGTCCTGCATCTGATTTAAAGTGCACTGTGTATCGGAGAAAATCCATTAGAGTCAGTGGACATAACCTGGCACAAAACCACTGTCAATGCAAGGAAAATCGGAGCCAACGGGTGTCTATGTACAGAACCTTATCTCATTTTCTTGTCCAACCCATGGGAAAGTCTGCCATTGCTCAGGCTACTTTAGCTATTTTCAACATACAATCGCCTTATCATCACTACAGCATTGCCCAACGGCACCTATCTGTATTAATTCCTCCCATAGTACTCTGACACGGTCAGAGGTCATTTCTTGGTCCTTACATATCTACAAGATAGCAACATCGCTTCCCATAAGGGACTAAAACCTTTTGTCTGCCACTCTCTCTCCATCTCCCTTGAGAATGGCTCTCCAGTTTGCTAACTGGTCGCTCATGAAGAGCTGGTCTTCATCAGAAGAGCATCCTCACACCCTTCTTCCCAGCCTTTCCTTCTTTCTGGTGGAGAACTTCATTCCTAGATGAAAGGCTCCAAGATATTCCCCTTCTTGAAGAAAAAAAAAGAAAAAAAAGAAAAAGAAGAAAAAAAAGCCTTCAAAGAAGATAACTCAGTAGGGTCTTTGCACTGAAACAAGAACTGAAATGCTTAGAAAAGTACTTTCTATTTCAGAGTATTTCGGCCTGCATTAACCTCATGAACTACTAGTAAGAAATCTGGCAAATGTGACTTAAGAAAAGCAAGTTCTTGCATCCTTTAACTATACTTTCTTCTCTGAGGGGCATTAGAAATCCGTTGCAGAGCAGCACTGCCTCAAGAAAAGATGTAGCAGGTCACACAACACTAAATACTGAAAGGCACTGAATGTTCTTTGGTGGTAGCTTGTGAGCTGATATGGCATAACTGCCCAACAGCACACCTCTGTCCTGATCCCAGGGTCTGCCCCTGCTGGCAGCTGAGCATCGCAGGGACTGACATCACCAGCTCACTTTGCTGAATAGCTACCACCTTGTCATCAGATGGTAAAAGTGACAGACCTCAGCCAGACTTGCCATTATCAGCCACAGAGAAAAAACTCTGCAAACCATTACTCGGATCCCTCTGCACCCTTCAGGCACACAGCTCCCATCCTCTACTTCTTTTTACTTAGATAACTGGTTTCAGTGTCCTGTTTAATTCCTGTTTTCCCTGCCTGCATTCCCCCTCTGCTTCATCTTCCTCCCTGCTGGCTCCCTGCTTCCTTGCCCAAAAAGCAGTTTTGTCACCATTTTTCATACTTTATTTTCCTTTTACACCTGTTGATTGGCTCAGATACTCTTAATTCTATTTAATAAAGAAGGGAGACACTGGCAGGCAGGCAGGGAGGGCATATTATTAGCAATAATATAAATAGATCAAACATTCACCCTACACATCTCAAATTTTGGGAGCCCAGAAGTAAGGCAGCAGTTAAGGATCACTGAGTCCAACTCCTGGCTCCCCACGGGACCACACTAAACTCAAACCTCCCCAGGCCTGATCCAAACACTGAAGGGAAGAGAATCGCCCATTCGCACAGCCTCTGAATCAAACTTTTCCTGTACAGAAAAAGCACTTGGTCCTGCAGGAAGGGCTGTGATTTCAAAGGCTCGTAGAGCATCATTGATTTTGTTGCCTTGCTCTCTAAATTTTAAATATCAAATGAAAGCATGGCAACCACATCAAAGAAACCAGGGCTTGCTCATCTCCCCTTTCTTTCCTTTGCTACACGCACCTAGTGCTTTTCTTTGAGTTGGTGCCACTGGGAGACTGCTGACATCACAGAGCATCCCTGCGGTACAGGGCTAGTCCCTTGCAGAAGCAGTACTGATGAAATCATAAAGCATTTGCTAGTCCAGAGAAGAAACAATGATGTCCAGGGAAGAGATTGTTATTTTTTTCCCTTTAACATAGCTGGGAAAACTGATCTCCCCGCACAGCTGAAGAACCCAGGAGGCCAGAAGAGAGCTATTCCCAAAGGAAACAGGTAGGGGAAGCAAAGTGCAGGTCAGGAGTGACCCCGCCAAGCCAGCAGTCAGGGCAGCAGCTGCAGCCCTAACCCTGCTGATTACAGCACTCTGCCAGGGCTCCAGAGCCACCAGATGAGCAACAACTGGAAGGACATTTCTGCACGTGAGAGAGGAGCTCAAGAAATGGGGCACTTTTACACCTAACACTGCAGACTTTATCCTCCCTCCCTGCAGAACAAACTTTGCAAGCAACAGGACATAGCACTCTCCTAGCATCACCATTAACATTTCAGTACAGCTGTATTTACTTCTCCACTCTTGAAGTCAAAATACGTCTCTGTAAATGAAAAGCAATAAGTACTATTCAGCAATGCAGTGATATCACTACAATACAGTGATGTTTTGCAGTGATATCAGACTCCACTTTTCCTCTTCACAGAATCATAGAATGGCTTCAGTTGAAAGATCATCTAGTTCCAGCCCCTCTGTTGTGAGCATGGTTGCCAATCACTAAATCAGGTTCTAGATCAGGTTGCCTACAGCCCCATCCAACCTTCCCTTGAGCACCTCCAGGGATGAGGAGGCATACACAACTTCTCTGGGCAGCCTGTGCCAGGATCTTAACCTCTCAGAGAAAATTTTCCCCCTTTTAGTTTAAAACTGTTCTCCTTTGTCTCATCAGCACCTACCCATGTAAAAAGTAGATTTCCCTCCTGTTTATAAGTTCCCTTTAAGTACTGGAAGGCCACAATGAGGTCTCCCCTGGACTTTCTCTTCTCCAGCCTGAACAAGCCCAGCTCCCTCAGCCTGTCTTTGTAGGAGAGGTGCTCCAGCCCTCTGAGCATCTTCAGGACCTCCTCTGGGACCCTTCTAAAAGCTCCATGTCTTTCTTGTGCTGGAGGCCCCAGCCCTGGATGCAGTAAAGGGCTCCTCCTCCAAGATGGGATGAGAGAGCAACTTGTGATACAGCTGTAGAATCAATAAAAGAAGAAAAAGGCTTTCCAAGCTTGCACTGACAACGAACGGACCAGAAGCATCCCTCTAATTTCTTCTAGCCCCTCCAGCACTCTGCTGCTGTTCGGTAGGCTCTGTGCAGTGTCCAGGTCTGAGACAAAACTCTGTGAGTTTGAACAAAACACTAAAATTTCAGGGAATCATAGAATGATTGGAAGGGACCCTGGATGGGGCGTTGGAAGGGACCCTGGGATGCATGTAGTCCGGCCCTGTAGACTTGTACATATTCAGTCTTACCAGGTGCCTGTAGTAGCCTCTGCTCTGGCCGTGCCAAGGCCACCGCCCTGGCAGCCCCATGCTGTCCTGCTTGCACCTGTGGCCCCGACAGGGCAGCTGCAGGCAGAGAGGTTGCACCCGGCACAGGGCAGAGAAGAGAGATGGGCACCCAGGGATGGGTTCATAGTCTAGGAGCTGAGAATCTGGTGGTCTCACAGTGCTGAGAATAAACAACTCCATGCAGGACATCCTGCATGGAGAGCAGGCACCCAGTTAAGCATTAGCAGTCTGAAGATTAAGAGTCTCAGGGTTCTGGCAGTAAACTGCTGGAAAGTAGTGGCATCTGGGTTTCTAAATTGTTTTCTTTCTGACAATCTTACGCTGCTCTGTTCCCAGACAGCAAAATCACCATGGTGGTTTGGACTTGATGGAGTTGCATCACAAAGCTGTGGTCAGCCTAAGCAGAATGAGAGACCTTTTCAATATCTGTGTTCATCATTTGCAATTAAATGTCTTAGTCCTCATACCTCAAAGCAGTGGCAACTCTTCTCCTTTGCATTTTTAGCAGCTCTTTTACAATAGTGCCGACTTTAAGACATATTGTCCCTGCTGGCTCCAAAAGGGCAAGGCCAGAGCTGACCTTAAAAGGAGAGCCCCAGTGGCACCTTCCCTGGAGCAGATCTGAAGGAGAGCTGCCCCAGAAGCAGCTCCAGGGCTCAGCTTGTGTGGGCAGCTGCTGCCGGGCAGGACAGGGCCCCGTCTGCAGCAGCTCCAGAGGAGGACAGGCGGCAGCAGCACCGTGGAGTCCCTGATCCGCAAGTGCTGTGCCAAAGCCCCTCCCTGGGT
>NC_034427.1:4000207-4002602 GCF_002078875.1 Numida meleagris | reverse complement strand
GTTAAGAGTTTTGACGTTTGCCTGCCAGAGTCCACCCAAGGACTTTCACTGGGACATTTTCACAAACAATGACAAATAAATGATTTATTAGAGCAACAAATACATTTGGGATTTGGGATTGCCATTGATCAATGCGGTAGCTGTGTCTGTGCTGGTATATGATACTAGTGCTGGCAAAAGAAATGCTATCCTGGGTATTTTTCACCAAGGAGTGAAGGGGCAGTGCTTACCAAGAAGGGATCTCTGTATTGATGGGGAAAGAGCAGCACAGCTTCTCTTTCCGCTTCTCTCCAGCTTCTCCTTTCCTTTTCTCCTTCTCTCCTTCTCTCTTCTCTCATTTCATCCCCTTTCCTCCCCTCCCCCTCCAGGACTTTCCCTTACGTCCTAACCTTACCTGTTCCCCTCACAGGGGTGACTTTTAACATGTCTTTGGTGGGGAGTTGAGTACAACCATCATATATGCTATGCGTGTTCTTCATAGAGCTCATTATAATACTGGGGTAAGAACTTTGATATTAATTTCAGCCTCCTCCATGTCGGTTGTCATTTGCTCTCCTGTCTTATTTGTTGGTGGGTTGGGGGGTGTATGTTTTCTTTCATCTCCCTTTTCTGGCCAGCGTACTTGTTGAAGCCTTAGTTAGTCTTCATGTCCCTTGCCAAAGCCACCTCCAAGTGTGCTTTGAACGCTGGTGGCCAAGGGGCTTTTCTGCTGAGCTGCTTTCCATCTGGTCGCTCCCCATGTGCCCTGGTGCCCCTGGTTCTTCCTCCCCAAGGGCAGGACTTTGCACTTCCCCTTGGTACAACCCTTGAGGTTCCCCTTACGCCTTTTCTCCAGCCCGCCCGGATTCCTCTGGCTGGCTGCACGGCCTTCTGCTGTATCAGCTGCTCCTCCCAGTTTGGGATCCTCAGCAGCCTTGTGAGGGTACGCTGTGTCCCATCATCCAGATCATTCTTGAGGCTCTTATAGGGGACGGGACCCATGATTGTACACATTCAGTCTCATCGGGTGGTCTTGATCTTGCTCTTCTGTTTCAGTGTAAGGGGATGGGAACTGTGCTTATGACAATGACAGAAGCTGCAGCTGTTTTCAGCAGTCTCCTGGAGGCTGAAAGTAGCGTTCCTAGTTGGCAGGACTGAAGCGGTCATTACTCTCTTCCTGCCACATCTTCCTCATGCCGTGTTGTGTTTTCTGCAGTGAAAACAGCTGTACTAGTGGCATCTCACACAGGTGACGGGCTCACTGCTCTCTGAGCTCTGCCACTCAAATACTGAGACTGGGCATGGCAAGAGAGAAGTTTTTGAAAAGCTTTATTATTCTATTTATACATATCCATACACACTAATTTTGGAAATACATGTGCAATATATACTACACCTACAAAACTGGGAAGGTAGCATGAGGCAGGGGAAGTTTTTCCAGCGTGAGACAGCAGTATACAGCACCAGGGGACAGGGAAAGCCATTCGCTTTAAGCTTTCCCTGCCATGGAAGATCCAGTGCTGCTTTTCGTGTTCCTCCCTAGGATTTCTGGTGAGCTTGGCCAAGCCCTTTCAGCTTCTCTAAAGCTGAAAGGCCAGGATGTGCCATTTCCAGCACAACTGTCATGGTTTTGTGATTTTTGTTGTCGGTATTCCACATCATTACATCATGTAAAGCACTGGCAGTTGAAGAGTTAATTCCCTGGTTACTGCAAACTGCCTTTTTTGGTGTGTGGCCCTCGGAGGGGGAGGGGAGGAGGTGCACTGCCCAGGGGTCTTTGCGTTAGAGGGGGTGGTGAAGCCGCCTGGGAGATGCGGGGTCTGTTCCTTCCTGCCCGGCGGAGAAGCATGTGGTCCTCCTGCAGTTTACTGTGTAAGACTTTCAGCTTGTAAACTCTCTGTTACAATTTCACTAGCCTCATTTTCGATATATTTAGTGAAATTAGTTGTTCCTCCTCAGATTGGTGCCGCTGTTTTGTTTTAGATCTGCCTATGAGTCCCCTGCCTTTCCCCTCTTCCCTTTGTTTTCCCCAGGGTGTGGGTCCACGGCTTCCCTGCCGCTTTAGCCGCCAGACCGCTCGGGGCTGGCCCCTACCCGCCGACAATATTTTTTTTTTTCTCTTTTCTTGTCTTTTTTTTTCTTTCGGGACTGTCCCCCTTGTCACGGACGCAGACTCTTAGAGAATACCGTGACACCAATGAAGCTTTTGTCTTTCTGCAGCCTGCTCAGCACTGTGGCTGCCTGAAGTGGATAAGTGCTGGGGAACATGATGGGTCTCCTGGCACAGCAGGTCCATCTCTACTATGCCTGGTGTACATCTCAGCTTGAGTTTATAATTTCCCTCTCAAAAAGAAAGCTGATCTACCACTCATTTCAAGGTGCACCATAATTTATTGACAGTGCCCAGATCCCCCCA